>NW_027476111.1:1240500-1550625 GCF_051020955.1 Megalopta genalis | reverse complement strand
GAACAATTGTACAATTGTACAATCGAACAAATGAACATATGAACAAATGAACAAGTGGAAAAATGAACGAATGGACAAATGAACAAATGAACAAATGAACAAGTGAACAAATGAACAAATGAACAAATGAACAAGTGGACAAATGTACGAATGGACAAAAAAACAAATGAACAAATGAACAAATGAACAAGTGAACAAATGAACAAATGAACAAATGAACAAGTGAACAAATGAACAAATGAACGAATGAACAAATGAACAAATGAACAATTGTACAATTGTACAATTGAACAAATGAACGAATGAACGAATGAACAAATGAACAAATGAACGACTGAACATATGAAGAAATGAACAAATGAACAAATGAACAAATGAACAAATGAACAATTGTACAATTGTACAATTGAACAAATGAACATATGAACAAATGAACAAGTGGAAAAATGAACGAATGGACAAATGAACAAATGAACAAATGAACAAGTGGACAAATGAACGAATGGACAAAAAACAAATGAACAAATGAACAAATGAACAAATGAACAAATGAACAAATGAACAAGTGAACAAATGAACAAATGAACAAATGAACAAATGAACAAGTGAACAAATGAACAAATGAACAATTGTACAATTGAACATATGAACAATTTTACAATTGAACAAATGAACAATTGTACTATTGAACAAAAGAACAATTGCACAATTGAACAAATGAACAATTGTACTATTGAACAAATGAACAATTGTACAATTGAACAAATGAACAATTGTACAATTGAACAAATGAACAATTGAACAATTGAACAAATGAACAATTGTACAATTGAACAAATGAACAATTGTACAATTGAACAAATGAAACATTGTACAATTGAACAAATGAACAATTGTACAATTGAACAAATGAACAAAAAACAATTGTACAATTGAACAAATGAACAATTGTACAATTGAACAAATGATCAATTGAACAAATGAACAAATGAACAATTGTACAATTGAACAAATGATCAATTGAACAATTGAACAAATGAACAAATGAACAAATGAACAAATGAACAAATGAACAAATGAACAAATGAACAAGTGAACAAATGATCAAATGAACAAATGAACAAATGAACAATTGTACAATTGAACAAATGAACAATTGAACAATTGAATAAATGAACAATTGTACAATTGAACAAATGAACAATTGTACAATTGAACAAATGAACAATTGTACAATTGAACAAATGAACAATTGAACAATTGAACAAATGAACAATTGTACAATTGAACAAATGAACAATTGTACAATTGAACAAATGAAACATTGTACAATTGAACAAATGAACAATTGTACAATTGAACAAATGAACAATTGTACAAGTGAACAAATGAACAAATGAACAAATGAACAAATGAACAAATGAACAAATGAACAAATGACCAAATGAACAAATGAGCGAATGAACGAATGAAAAAATGAACAAATGAACAAATGAACGATTGAACAAATGAACAAGTGAACAAGTGAACAAATGAACAAATGAACAAATGAACGTATGAACAAATGAACAAATGAACAATTGTACAATTGAACATATGAACAATTTTACAATTGAACAAATGAACAATTGTACTATTGAACAAAAGAACAATTGCACAATTGAACAAATGAACAATTGTACTATTGAACAAAAGAACAATTGTACAATTGAACAAATGAACAATTGTGCAATTGAACAAATGGACAATTGTACAATTGATCAAATGAACAATTGTACTATTGAACAAATGTACAATTGTACAATTGAACAAATGAACAAATGAACGAATGAACAAATGAACAAATGAACAAATGAACAAGTGGACAAATGAACGAATGGACAAATGAACAAATGAACTAATGGACAAATGAACAAGTGAACAAATGAACAAATGTACAAGTGAACAAATGAACAAATGTACAAATGAACAAATGAACAAGTGGACAAATAAACGAATGGACAAATGAACAAATGAATAATTGTACAATTGAACAAATGAACATATGAACAAATGAACAAATGAACAAATGAACAAATGGACAAATGAACAAATGAACAAATGAACAAATGACCAAATGAACAAATGAGAGAATGAACGAATGAACAAATGAACAATTGTACAATTGAACAAATGAAAAATTGTACAATTGGACAAATGAACAATTGTACAATTGTACAATCGAACAAATGAACATATGAACAAATGAACAAGTGGAAAAATGAACGAATGGACAAATGAACAAATGAACAAATGAACAAGTGAACAAATGAACAAATGAACAAATGAACAAGTGGACAAATGTACGAATGGACAAAAAAACAAATGAACAAATGAACAAATGAACAAGTGAACAAATGAACAAATGAACAAATGAACAAGTGAACAAATGAACAAATGAACAAATGAACGAATGAACAAATGAACAAATGAACAATTGTACAATTGTACAATTGAACAAATGAACGAATGAACGAATGAACAAATGAACAAATGAACGACTGAACATATGAAGAAATGAACAAATGAACAAATGAACAAATGAACAAATGAACAATTGTACAATTGTACAATTGAACAAATGATCATATGAACAAATGAACAAGTGGAAAAATGAACGAATGGACAAATGAACAAATGAACAAATGAACAAATGAACAAGTGAACAAATGATCAAATGAACAAATGAACAAATGAACAATTGTACAATTGAACAAATGAACAATTGAACAATTGAATAAATGAACAATTGTACAATTGAACAAATGAACAATTGTACAATTGAACAAATGAACAATTGTACAATTGAACAAATGAACAATTGAACAATTGAACAAATGAACAATTGTACAATTGAACAAATGAACAATTGTACAATTGAACAAATGAAACATTGTACAATTGAACAAATGAACAATTGTACAATTGAACAAATGAACAATTGTACAAGTGAACAAATGAACAAATGAACAAATGAACAAATGAACAAATGAACAAATGACCAAATGAACAAATGAGCGAATGAACGAATGAAAAAATGAACAAATGAACAAATGAACGATTGAACAAATGAACAAGTGAACAAGTGAACAAATGAACAAATGAACAAATGAACGTATGAACAAATGAACAAATGAACAATTGTACAATTGAACATATGAACAATTTTACAATTGAACAAATGAACAATTGTACTATTGAACAAAAGAACAATTGCACAATTGAACAAATGAACAATTGTACTATTGAACAAAAGAACAATTGTACAATTGAACAAATGAACAATTGTGCAATTGAACAAATGGACAATTGTACAATTGATCAAATGAACAATTGTACTATTGAACAAATGTACAATTGTACAATTGAACAAATGAACAAATGAACGAATGAACAAATGAACAAATGAACAAATGAACAAGTGGACAAATGAACGAATGGACAAATGAACAAATGAACTAATGGACAAATGAACAAGTGAACAAATGAACAAATGTACAAGTGAACAAATGAACAAATGTACAAATGAACAAATGAACAAGTGGACAAATAAACGAATGGACAAATGAACAAATGAATAATTGTACAATTGAACAAATGAACATATGAACAAATGAACAAATGAACAAATGAACAAATGGACAAATGAACAAATGAACAAATGAACAAATGACCAAATGAACAAATGAGCGAATGAACGAATGAACAAATGAACAATTGTACAATTGAACAAATGAAAAATTGTACAATTGGACAAATGAACAATTGTACAATTGGACAAATGAACAATTGTACAATTGTACAATCGAACAAATGAACATATGAACAAATGAACAAGTGGAAAAATGAACGAATGGACAAATGAACAAATGAACAAATGAACAAGTGAACAAATGAACAAATGAACAAATGAACAAGTGGACAAATGTACGAATGGACAAAAAAACAAATGAACAAATGAACAAATGAACAAGTGAACAAATGAACAAATGAACAAATGAACAAGTGAACAAATGAACAAATGAACGAATGAACAAATGAACAAATGAACAATTGTACAATTGTACAATTGAACAAATGAACGAATGAACGAATGAACAAATGAACAAATGAACGACTGAACATATGAAGAAATGAACAAATGAACAAATGAACAAATGAACAAATGAACAATTGTACAATTGTACAATTGAACAAATGAACATATGAACAAATGAACAAGTGGAAAAATGAACGAATGGACAAATGAACAAATGAACAAATGAACAAGTGGACAAATGAACGAATGGACAAAAAACAAATGAACAAATGAACAAATGAACAAATGAACAAATGAACAAGTGAACAAATGAACAAATGAACAAATGAACAAATGAACAAGTGAACAAATGAACAAATGAACGAATGAACAAATGATCGAATGAACGAATGAAAAAATGAACAAATGAACAAATGAACGATTGAACAAATGAACAAGTGAACAAGTGAACAAATGAACAAATGAACAAATGAACGTATGAACAAATGAACAAATGAACAATTGTACAATTGAACATATGAACAATTTTACAATTGAACAAATGAACAATTGTACTATTGAACAAAAGAACAATTGCACAATTGAACAAATGAACAATTGTACTATTGAACAAAACAACAATTGTACAATTGAACAAAAGAACAATTGTACAATTGAACAAATGAACAATTGTACAATTGAACAAATGGACAATTGTACAATTGATCAAATGAACAATTGTACTATTGAACAAATGTACAATTGTACAATTGAACAAATGAACAAATGAACGAATGAACAAATGAACAAATGAACAAATGAACAAGTGGACAAATGAACGAATGGACAAATGAACAAATGAACTAATGGACAAATGAACAAGTGAACAAATGAAGAAATGTACAAATGAACAAATGAACAAGTGGACAAATAAACGAATGGACAAATGAACAAATGAATAATTGTACAATTGAACAAATGAACATATGAACAAATGAACAAATGAACAAATGAACAAATGAACAAATGAACAAATGGACAAATGAACAAATGAACAAATGAACAAATGACCAAATGAACAAATGAGCGAATGAACGAATGAACAAATGAACAATTGTACAATTGAACAAATGAAAAATTGTACAATTGGACAAATGAACAATTGTACAATTGTACAATTGAACAAATGAACATATGAACAAATGAACAAGTGGAAAAATGAACGAATGGACAAATGAACAAATGAACAAATGAACAAGTGAACAAATGAACAAATGAACAAATGAACAAATGAACAAGTGAACAAATGAACAAATGAACGAATGAACAAATGAACAAATGAACAATTGTACAATTGTACAATTGAACAAATGAACGAATGAACGAATGAACAAATGAACAAATGAACGAATGAACATATGAAGAAATGAACAAATGAACAAATGAACAAATGAACAAATGAACAATTGTACAATTGTACAATTGAACAAATGAACATATGAACAAATGAACAAGTGGAAAAATGAACGAATGGACAAATGAACAAATGAACAAATGAACAAGTGGACAAATGAACGAATGGACAAAAAACAAATGAACAAATGAACAAATGAACAAATGAACAAGTGAACAAATGAACAAATGAACAAATGAACAAATGAACAAGTGAACAAATGAACAAATGAACGAATGAACAAATGAACAAATGAACAATTGTACAATTGCACAATTCAACAAATGAACGAATGAACGAATGAACGAATGAACAAATGAACAAATGAACAAATGAACAAGTGGACAAATGAACGAATGGACAAATGAACAATTGTACAATTGAACAAATGAACAATTGTACAATTGAATAAATGAACGAATGAACAATTGTACAATTGAATAAATGAACAAATGAACAATTGTACAATTGAATAAATGAACAAATGAACAATTGTACAATTGAACAAATGAACACTTGTACAATTGAACAAATGATCAATTGAACAAATGAACAAATGAACAATTGTACAATTGAACAAATGATCAATTGAACAAATGAACAATTGTACAATTGAACAAATGAAAAATTGTACAATTGGACAAATGAACAATTGAGCAATTGAACAATTGAAGAAATGAACAAATGAACAAATGAACAATTGTACAATTGTACAAATGAAGAAATGAAGAATTGGATAAAAGAACAAATGAACAAATGATCAAGTGAACAAAAGAACAAGTGAACAAATGAGCAAATGAACAAAGGAAGAAATGAACAAATGAACAAAGGAACAAAGGAACAAATGAACAAATGAACAAATGAACAAATGAACAAATGAACAATTGTACAATTGTACAATTGAACAAATGAACAAGTGTACAATTGTACAATTGAACAAATGAACGAATGAACGAATGAACGAATGAACAAATGAACAAATGAACAAATGAACGAATGAACGAATGGACAAATGAACAAATCAACAAGTGAACAAATGAACAAATGAACAAATGAACAAGTGGACAAATGAACGAATGGACAAATGAACAAATGAACAAATGGACAAATGAACAAGTGAACAAATGAACAAATGTACAAATGAACAAATGAACAAGTGGACAAATAAACGAATGGACAAATGAACAAGTGAATAATTGTACAATTGAACAAATGAACATATGAACAAATGAACAAATGAACAAATGAACAAATGGACAAATGAACAAATGAACAAATGAACAAATGACCAAATGAACAAATGAGCGAATGAACGAATGAACAAATGAACAATTGTACAATTGAACAAATGAAAAATTGTACAATTGGACAAATGAACAATTGAGCAATTGAACAATTGAAGAAATGAACAAATGAACAAATGAACAAATGAACAAATGAACAATTGTACAATTGTACAAATGAAGAAATGAAGAATTGGATAAAAGAACAAATGAACAAATGATCAAGTGAACAAAAGAACAAGTGAACAAATGAGCAAATGAACAAAGGAACAAATGAACAAATGAACGAATGAACGAATGAACAAATGAACAAATGAACGAATGAACGAATGAATAATTGTACAATTGAACAAATGAACATATGAACAAATGAACAAATGAACAAATGAACAAATGGACAAATGAACAAATGAACAAATGAACAAATGACCAAATGAACAAATGAGCGAATGAACGAATGAACAAATGAACAATTGTACAATTGAACAAATGAAAAATTGTACAATTGGACAAATGAACAATTGAGCAATTGAACAATTGAAGAAATGAACAAATGAACAAATGGACAAATGAACAAATGAACAATTGTACAATTGTACAAATGAAGAAATGAAGAATTGGATAAAAGAACAAATGAACAAATGATCAAGTGAACAAAAGAACAAGTGAAGAAATGAGCAAATGAACAAAGGAACAAATGAACAAATGAACAAATGAACAAATGAACAAATGAACAAATGAACAAATGAACAAATGAACAAATGAACAAATGAACAAATGAACAATTGTACAATTGTACAATTGAACAAATGAACATATGAACAAATGAACAAGTGGAAAAATGAACGAATGGACAAATGAACAAATGAACAAATGAACAAGTGAACAAATGAACAAATGAACAAATGAACAAGTGGACAAATGTACGAATGGACAAAAAAACAAATGAACAAATGAACAAATGAACAAGTGAACAAATGAACAAATGAACTAATGAACAAGTGAACAAATGAACAAATGAACGAATGAACAAATGAACAAATGAACAAATGAAGAAATGTACGAAGTGAACAAATGAACAAATGAACAAATGAACAAATGAACAAATGGACAAATGGACAAATGAACAAAAGAACAAATGAACAAATGAACAATTATACAATTGAACAAATGAACAATTGTACAATTGAACAAATGAACAATTGACAATTGAACAAATGAACAATTGACAATTGAACAAATGAACAATTGACAATTGAACAAATGAACGAATGAACGAATGAACAAATGAACAAATGAACAAATGAACAAGTGGACAAATGAACGAATGGACAAATGAACAAATGAACAAATGAACAAATGAACAAATGGACAAATGGACAAATGAACAAAAGAACAAATGAACAAATGAACAATTATACAATTGAACAAATGAACAATTGTACAATTGAACAAATGAACAATCGACAATTGAACAAATGAACAATTGACAATTGAACAAATGAACAATTGACAATTGAACAAATGAACGAATGAACGAATGAACAAATGAACAAATGAACAAATGAACAAGTGGACAAATGAACGAATGGACAAATGAACAAATGAACAAGTGAACAAATGAACAAATGAACAAATGAACAAGTGAACAAATGAACAAATGAACGAATGAACAAATGAACAAATGAACAATTGTACAATTGTACAATTGAACAAATGAACGAATGAACGAATGAACAAATGAACAAATGAACGACTGAACATATGAAGAAATGAACAAATGAACAAATGAACAAATGAACAAATGAACAATTGTACAATTGTACAATTGAACAAATGAACATATGAACAAATGAACAAGTGGAAAAATGAACGAATGGACAAATGAACAAATGAACAAATGAACAAGTGGACAAATGAACGAATGGACAAAAAACAAATGAACAAATGAACAAATGAACAAATGAACAAATGAACAAATGAACAAATGAACAAATGAACAAATGACCAAATGAACAAATGAGCGAATGAACGAATGAAAAAATGAACAAATGAACAAATGAACGATTGAACAAATGAACAAGTGAACAAGTGAACAAATGAACAAATGAACAAATGAACGTATGAACAAATGAACAAATGAACAATTGTACAATTGAACATATGAACAATTTTACAATTGATCAAATGAACAATTGTACTATTGAACAAAAGAACAATTGCACAATTGAACAAATGAACAATTGTACTATTGAACAAAAGAACAATTGTACAATTGAACAAATGAACAATTGTGCAATTGAACAAATGGACAATTGTACAATTGATCAAATGAACAATTGTACTATTGAACAAATGTACAATTGTACAATTGAACAAATGAACAAATGAACGAATGAACAAATGAACAAATGAACAAGTGGACAAATGAACGAATGGACAAATGAACAAATGAACTAATGGACAAATGAACAAGTGAACAAATGAACAAATGTACAAGTGAACAAATGAACAAATGTACAAATGAACAAATGAACAAGTGGACAAATAAACGAATGGACAAATGAACAAATGAATAATTGTACAATTGAACAAATGAACATATGAACAAATGAACAAATGAACAAATGAACAAATGGACAAATGAACAAATGAACAAATGAACAAATGAACAAATGACCAAATGAACAAATGAGCGAATGAACGAATGAACAAATGAACAATTGTACAATTGAACAAATGAAAAATTGTACAATTGGACAAATGAACAATTGTACAATTGTACAATCGAACAAATGAACATATGAACAAATGAACAAGTGGAAAAATGAACGAATGGACAAATGAACAAATGAACAAATGAACAAGTGAACAAATGAACAAATGAACAAATGAACAAGTGGACAAATGTACGAATGGACAAAAAAACAAATGAACAAATGAACAAATGAACAAGTGAACAAATGAACAAATGAACAAATGAACAAGTGAACAAATGAACAAATGAACGAATGAACAAATGAACAAATGAACAATTGTACAATTGTACAATTGAACAAATGAACGAATGAACGAATGAACAAATGAACAAATGAACGACTGAACATATGAAGAAATGAACAAATGAACAAATGAACAAATGAACAAATGAACAATTGTACAATTGTACAATTGAACAAATGAACATATGAACAAATGAACAAGTGGAAAAATGAACGAATGGACAAATGAACAAATGAACAAATGAACAAGTGGACAAATGAACGAATGGACAAAAAACAAATGAACAAATGAACAAATGAACAAATGAACAAATGAACAAGTGAACAAATGAACAAATGAACAAATGAACAAATGAACAAGTGAACAAATGAACAAATGAACGAATGAACAAATGAGCGAATGAACGAATGAAAAAATGAACAAATGAACAAATGAACGATTGAACAAATGAACAAGTGAACAAGTGAACAAATGAACAAATGAACAAATGAACGTATGAACAAATGAACAAATGAACAATTGTACAATTGAACATATGAACAATTTTACAATTGAACAAATGAACAATTGTACTATTGAACAAAAGAACAATTGCACAATTGAACAAATGAACAATTGTACTATTGAACAAAAGAACAATTGTACAATTGAACAAATGAACAATTGTACAATTGAACAAATGGACAATTGTACAATTGATCAAATGAACAATTGTACTATTGAACAAATGTACAATTGTACAATTGAACAAATGAACAAATGAACGAATGAACAAATGAACAAATGAACAAATGAACAAGTGGACAAATGAACGAATGGACAAATGAACAAATGAACTAATGGACAAATGAACAAGTAAACAAATGAAGAAATGTACAAATGAACAAATGAACAAGTGGACAAATAAACGAATGGACAAATGAACAAATGAATAATTGTACAATTGAACAAATGAACATATGAACAAATGAACAAATGAACAAATGAACAAATGAACAAATGAACAAATGGACAAATGAACAAATGAACAAATGAACGAATGACCAAATGAACAAATGAGCGAATGAACGAATGAACAAATGAACAATTGTACAATTGAACAAATGAAAAATTTTACAATTGGACAAATGAACAATTGTACAATTGTACAATTGAACAAATGAACATATGAACAAATGAACAAGTGGAAAAATGAACGAATGGACAAATGAACAAATGAACAAATGAACAAGTGAACAAATGAACAAATGAACAAATGAACAAGTGAACAAATGAACAAATGAACGAATGAACAAATGAACAAATGAACAATTGTACAATTGTACAATTGAACAAATGAACGAATGAACGAATGAACAAATGAACAAATGAACGAATGAACATATGAAGAAATGAACAAATGAACAAATGAACAAATGAACAAATGAACAATTGTACAATTGTACAATTGAACAAATGAACATATGAACAAATGAACAAGTGGAAAAATGAACGAATGGACAAATGAACAAATGAACAAATGAACAAGTGGACAAATGAACGAATGGACAAAAAACAAATGAACAAATGAACAAATGAACAAATGAACAAGTGAACAAATGAACAAATGAACAAATGAACAAATGAACAAGTGAACAAATGAACAAATGAACGAATGAACAAATGAACAAATGAACAATTGTACAATTGCACAATTGAACAAATGAACGAATGAACGAATGAACGAATGAACGAATGAACAAATGAACAAATGAACAAATGAACAAGTGGACAAATGAACGAATGGACAAATGAACAATTGTACAATTGAACAAATGAACAATTGTACAATTGAATAAATGAACGAATGAACAATTGTACAATTGAATAAATGAACAAATGAACAATTGTACAATTGAATAAATGAACAAATGAACAATTGTACAATTGAACAAATGAACAATTGTACAATTGAACAAATGATCAATTGAACAAATGAACAAATGAACAATTGTACAATTGAACAAATGATCAATTGAACAAATGAACAATTGTACAATTGAACAAATGAAAAATTGTACAATTGGACAAATGAACAATTGAGCAATTGAACAATTGAAGAAATGAACAAATGAACAAATGAACAATTGTACAATTGTACAAATGATGAAATGAAGAATTGGATAAAAGAACAAATGAACAAATGATCAAGTGAACAAAAGAACAAGTGAACAAATGAGCAAATGAACAAAGGAAGAAATGAACAAATGAACAAAGGAACAAAGGAACAAATGAACAAATGAACAAATGAACAAATGAACAAATGAACAATTGTACAATTGTACAATTGAACAAATGAACAAGTGTACAATTGTACAATTGAACAAATGAACGAATGAACGAATGAACGAATGAACAAATGAACAAATGAACAAATGAACGAATGAACGAATGGACAAATGAACAAATCAACAAGTGAACAAATGAAACAAATGAATAAATGAACAAGTGGACAAATGAACGAATGAACAAATGAACAATTGTACAATTGAACAAATAAACAATTGTACAATTGAACAAATGAACAAAAAACAATTGTACAATTGAACAAATGAACAATTGTACAATTGAACAAATGAACAAAAAACAATTGTACAATTGAACAAATGAACAATTGTACAATTGAACAAATGATCAATTGAACAAATGAACAAATGAACAATTGTACAATTGAACAAATGATCAATTGAACAATTGAACAATTGAACAAATGAACAAATGAACAAATGAACAAATGAACAAATGAACAAATGAACAAATGAACAAATGAACAAGTGAACAAATGATCAAATGAACAAATGAACAAATGAACAATTGTACAATTGAACAAATGAAAAATTGAACAATTGAATAAATGAACAATTGTACAATTGAACAAATGAACAATTGTACAATTGAACAAATGAACAATTGTACAATTGACCAAATGAACAATTGAACAATTGAACAAATGAACAATTGTACAATTGAACAAATGAACAATTGTACAATTGAACAAATGAAACATTGTACAATTGAACAAATGAACAATTGTACAATTGAACAAATGAACAATTGTACAAGTGAACAAATGAACAAATGAACAAATGAACAAATGAACAAATGAACAAATGAACAAATGAACAAATGACCAAATGAACAAATGAGCGAATGAACGAATGAAAAAATGAACAAATGAACAAATGAACGATTGAACAAATGAACAAGTGAACAAGTGAACAAATGAACAAATGAACAAATGAACGTATGAACAAATGAACAAATGAACAATTGTACAATTGAACATATGAACAATTTTACAATTGAACAAATGAACAATTGTACTATTGAACAAAAGAACAATTGCACAATTGAACAAATGAACAATTGTACTATTGAACAAAAGAACAATTGTACAATTGAACAAATGAACAATTGTACAATTGAACAAATGGACAATTGTACAATTGATCAAATGAACAATTGTACTATTGAACAAATGTACAATTGATCAAATGAACAATTGTACTATTGAACAAATGTACAATTGTACAATTGAACAAATGAACATATGAACAAATGAATAAATGAACAAGTGAACAAATGCGCGAATGATCGAATGAACAAATGAACAATTGTACAATTGAACAAATGGACATTCGAACAATTGAACAATTGAACAAATGAACAAATGAACAAATGAACAAATGAACAAATGAACAAATGATCAAATGAACAAAAGAACAAATGAACAAGTGAACAAATGAACAAATGAACAAGTGGACAAATGAACGAATGGACAAATGAACAAATGAACAATTGTACAATTGAACAAATGAACAATTGTACAATTGAACAAATGAGCAATTGTACAATTGGACAAATTAACAATTGAACAAATTGACAATTGAACAATTGAACAAATGAACAAATGAAGAAATGAACAATTGTACAGTTGAACAAATGAAGAAATGAAGAATTGGACAAAAGAACAATTGAACAAATGAACAAGTGAACAAATGAACAAAAGAACAAATGAACAAATGAACAAATGGACAAATGAATAACTGAGCAAATGAATATATGAAGAAATGAACAAATGAAGAAATGAACAAATGGACAAATGAACAATTGTACAATTGAACAAATAAAGAATTGTACAATTGAACAAATGAACAATTGTACAATTGAACAAATGAACAATTGTACAATTGAACAAATGAAGAAATGAACGAATGGACAAATGAACAAATGAACAAATGAACAAGTGGACAAATGAACGAATGGACGAAAAAACAAATGAACAAATGAACAAATGAACAAATGAACAAGTGAACAAATGAACAAATGAACAAATGAACAAATGAACAAGTGAACAAATGAACAAATGAACGAATGAACAAATGAACAAATGAACAAATGGACAAATGAACAAAAAGAAACAAATGAACGAATGAACGAATGAACAAATGATAAATTGAAAAAATGAACAAATGAATAAATAAACAAATGATCAAATGAACAAACGAACAAGTGAACAAATGAACAAATGTACAATTGAACAAATCAACAACTGTACAATTGTACAATTGAACAAATGAACCAATGAACGAATGAACAAATGAACAAATGAACAAATTAACAAGTGGACAAATGAACGAATGGACAAATGAACAAATGAACAAATGAACAAATGAACAAATGGACAAATGAACAACTGAGCAAATGAATATATGAAGAAATGAACAAATGAAGAAATGAACAAATGGACAAATGAACAATTGTACAATTGAACAAATAAAGAATTGTACAATTGAACAAATGAACAATTGTACAATTGAACAAATGAACAATTGTACAATTGAACAAATGAAGAAATGAAGAATTGGACAAAAGAACAAATGAACAAGTGAACAAATGAACAAAAGAACAAATGAACAAATGAACAAATGGACAAATGAACAACTGAGCAAATGAATATATGAAGAAATGAACAAATGAAGAAATGAACAAATGGACAAATGAACAATTGTACAATTGAACAAATAAAGAATTGTACAATTGAACAAATGAACAATTGTACAATTGAACAAATGAACAATTGTACAATTGAACAAATGAACAATTGAACAAATGAAGAAATGAACAAATGAACAAATGAACAATTGTACAATTGTACAAATGAAGAAATGAAGAATTGGACAATAGAACAAATGAACAAATGAACAAGTGAACAAATGAACAAATGAACAAATGAACAAATGAACAAGTGGACAAATGAACGAATGGACAAAAAACAAATGAACAAATGAACAAATGAACAAGTGAACAAATGAACAAATGAACAAATGAACAAATGAACAAGTGAACAAATGAACAAATGAACGAATGAACAAATGAACAAATGAACAATTGTACAATTGTACAATTGAACAAATGAACGAATGAACGAATGAACAAATGAACAAATGAACGAATGAACGAATGGACAAATGAACAAATGAGCAAATGAACAAATGAACAAATCAACAAGTGAACAAATGAACAAATGAACAAATGAACAAGTGGACAAATGAACGAATGGACAAATGAACAAATGAACAAATGGACAAATGAACAAGTGAACAAATGAACAAATGTACAAATGAACAAATGAACAAGTGGACAAATAAACGAATGGACAAATGAACAAGTGAATAATTGTACAATTGAACAAATGAACATATGAACAAATGAACAAATGAACAAATGAACAAATGGACAAATGAACAAATGAACAAATGAACAAATGACCAAATGAACAAATGAGCGAATGAACGAATGAACAAATGAACAATTGTACAATTGAACAAATGAAAAATTGTACAATTGGACAAATGAACAATTGAGCAATTGAACAATTGAAGAAATGAACAAATGAACAAATGAACAAATGAACAAATGAACAATTGTACAATTGTACAAATGAAGAAATGAAGAATTGGATAAAAGAACAAATGAACAAATGATCAAGTGAACAAAAGAACAAGTGAACAAATGAGCAAATGAACAAAGGAACAAATGAACAAATGAACAAATGAACGAATGAACGAATGAACAAATGAACAAATGAACGAATGAACGAATGAATAATTGTACAATTGAACAAATGAACATATGAACAAATGAACAAATGAACAAATGAACAAATGGACAAATGAACAAATGAACAAATGAACAAATGACCAAATGAACAAATGAGCGAATGAACGAATGAACAAATGAACAATTGTACAATTGAACAAATGAAAAATTGTACAATTGGACAAATGAACAATTGAGCAATTGAACAATTGAAGAAATGAACAAATGAACAAATGGACAAATGAACAAATGAACAATTGTACAATTGTACAAATGAAGAAATGAAGAATTGGATAAAAGAACAAATGAACAAATGATCAAGTGAACAAAAGAACAAGTGAAGAAATGAGCAAATGAACAAAGGAACAAATGAACAAAAGAACAAATGAACAAATGAACAAATGAACAAATGAACAAATGAACAAATGAACAAATGAACAAATGAACAAATGAACAAATGAACAATTGTACAATTGTACAATTGAACAAATGAACATATGAACAAATGAACAAGTGGAAAAATGAACGAATGGACAAATGAACAAATGAACAAATGAACAAGTGAACAAATGAACAAATGAACAAATGAACAAGTGGACAAATGTACGAATGGACAAAAAAACAAATGAACAAATGAACAAATGAACAAGTGAACAAATGAACAAATGAACAAATGAACAAGTGAACAAATGAACAAATGAACGAATGAACAAATGAACAAATGAACAAATGAAGAAATGTACGAAGTGAACAAATGAACAAATGAACAAATGAACAAATGAACAAATGGACAAATGGACAAATGAACAAAAGAACAAATGAACAAATGAACAATTATACAATTGAACAAATGAACAATTGTACAATTGAACAAATGAACAATTGACAATTGAACAAATGAACAATTGACAATTGAACAAATGAACAATTGACAATTGAACAAATGAACGAATGAACGAATGAACAAATGAACAAATGAACAAATGAACAAGTGGACAAATGAACGAATGGACAAATGAACAAATGAACAAATGAACAAGTGAACAAATGAACAAATGAACAAATCAACAAATGAACAAATGAACAAGTGGATAAATGAACGAATGGGCAAATGAACAAGTGAACAATTGTACAATTGAACAAATGAACAAGTGTACAATTGTACAATTGAACAAATGAACGAATGAACGAATGAACGAATGAACAAATGAACAAATGAACAAATGAACGAATGAACGAATGGACAAATGAACAAATCAACAAGTGAACAAATGAAACAAATGAATAAATGAACAAGTGGACAAATGAACGAATGAACAAATGAACAATTGTACAATTGAACAAATAAACAATTGTACAATTGAACAAATGAACAAAAAACAATTGTACAATTGAACAAATGAACAATTGTACAATTGAACAAATGAACAAAAAACAATTGTACAATTGAACAAATGAACAATTGTACAATTGAACAAATGATCAATTGAACAAATGAACAAATGAACAATTGTACAATTGAACAAATGATCAATTGAACAATTGAACAATTGAACAAATGAACAAATGAACAAATGAACAAATGAACAAATGAACAAATGAACAAATGAACAAATGAACAAATGAACAAATGAACAAGTGAACAAATGATCAAATGAACAAATGAACAAATGAACAATTGTACAATTGAACAAATGAACAATTGAACAATTGAATAAATGAACAATTGTACAATTGAACGAATGAACAATTGTACAATTGAACAAATGAACAATTGTACAATTGAACAAATGAACAATTGAACAATTGAACAAATGAACAATTGTACAATTGAACAAATGAACAATTGTACAATTGAACAAATGAAACATTGTACAATTGAACAAATGAACAATTGTACAATTGAACAAATGAACAATTGTACAAGTGAACAAATGAACAAATGAACAAATGAACAAATGAACAAATGAACAAATGACCAAATGAACAAATGAGCGAATGAACGAATGAAAAAATGAACAAATGAACAAATGAACGATTGAACAAATGAACAAGTGAACAAGTGAACAAATGAACAAATGAACAAATGAACGTATGAACAAATGAACAAATGAACAATTGTACAATTGAACATATGAACAATTTTACAATTGAACAAATGAACAATTGTACTATTGAACAAAAGAACAATTGCACAATTGAACAAATGAACAATTGTACTATTGAACAAAAGAACAATTGTACAATTGAACAAATGAACAATTGTACAATTGAACAAATGGACAATTGTACAATTGATCAAATGAACAATTGTACTATTGAACAAATGTACAATTGTACAATTGAACAAATGAACATATGAACAAATGAATAAATGAACAAGTGAACAAATGCGCGAATGATCGAATGAACAAATGAACAATTGTACAATTGAACAAGTGGACATTCGAACAATTGAACAATTGAACAAATGAACAAATGAACAAATGAACAAATGAACAAATGATCAAATGAACAAATGAACAAATGAACAAGTGAACAAATGAACAAATGAACAAGTGGACAAATGAACGAATGGACAAATGAACAAATGAACAATTGTACAATTGAACAAATGAACAATTGTACAATTGAACAAATGAGCAATTGTACAATTGGACAAATTAACAATTGAACAAATTGACAATTGAACAATTGAACAAATGAACAAATGAAGAAATGAACAATTGTACAGTTGAACAAATGAAGAAATGAAGAATTGGACAAAAGAACAATTGAACAAATGAACAAGTGAACAAATGAACAAAAGAACAAATGAACAAATGAACAAATGGACAAATGAACAACTGAGCAAATGAATATATGAAGAAATGAACAAATGAAGAAATGAACAAATGGACAAATGAACAATTGTACAATTGAACAAATAAAGAATTGTACAATTGAACAAATGAACAATTGTACAATTGAACAAATGAACAATTGTACAATTGAACAAATGAACAATTGAACAAATGAAGAAATGAACAAATGAACAAATGAACAATTGTACAATTGTACAAATGAAGAAATGAAGAATTGGACAAAAGAACAAATGAACAAATGAACAAGTGAACAAATGAACAAATGAACAAATGAACAAATGAACAAGTGGACAAATGAACGAATGGACAAAAAAACAAATGAACAAATGAACAAATGAACAAGTGAACAAATGAACAAATGAACAAATGAACAAATGAACAAGTGAACAAATGAACGAATGAACGAATGAACAAATGAACAAATGAACAATTGTACAATTGTACAATTGAACAAATGAACGAATGAACGAATGAACAAATGAACAAATGAACGAATGAACGAATGGACAAATGAACAAATGAGCAAATGAACAAATGAACAAATCAACAAGTGAACAAATGAACAAATGAACAAATGAACAAGTGGACAAATGAACGAATGGACAAATAAACAAATGAACAAATGGACAAATGAACAAGTGAACAAATGAACAAATGTACAAATGAACAAATGAACAAATGAACAATTGTACAATTGTACAATTGAACAAATGAACATATGAACAAATGAACAAGTGGAAAAATGAACGAATGGACAAATGAACAAATGAACAAATGAACAAGTGAACAAATGAACAAATGAACAAATGAACAAGTGGACAAATGTACGAATGGACAAAAAAACAAATGAACAAATGAACAAATGAACAAGTGAACAAATGAACAAATGAACAAATGAACAAGTGAACAAATGAACAAATGAACGAATGAACAAATGAACAAATGAACAAATGAAGAAATGTACGAAGTGAACAAATGAACAAATGAACAAATGAACAAATGAACAAATGAACAAATGAACAAATGAACAAGTGAACAAATGAACAAATGAACAAATGAACACATGAACAAGTGAACAAATGAACAAATGAACGAATGAACAAATGAACAAATGAACAAATGGACAAATGAACAACTGAGCAAATGAATATATGAAGAAATGAACAAATGAAGAAATGAACAAATGGACAAATGAACAATTGTACAATTGAACAAATAAAGAATTGTACAATTGAACAAATGAACAATTGTACAATTGAACAAATGAACAATTGTACAATTGAACAAATGAAGAAATGAAGAATTGGACAAAAGAACAAATGAACAAGTGAACAAATGAACAAAAGAACAAATGAACAAAAGAACAAATGAACAAATGAACAAATGGACAAATGAACAACTGAGCAAATGAATATATGAAGAAATGAACAAATGAAGAAATGAACAAATGGACAAATGAACAATTGTACAATTGAACAAATAAAGAATTGTACAATTGAACAAATGAACAATTGTACAATTGAACAAATGAACAATTGTACAATTGAACAAATGAACAATTGAACAAATGAAGAAATGAACAAATGAACAAATGAACAATTGTACAATTGTACAAATGAAGAAATGAAGAATTGGACAAAAGAACAAATGAACAAACGAACAAGTGAACAAATGAACAAATGAACAAATGATCAAATGAACAAGTGGACAAATGAACGAATGGACAAAAAAACAAATGAACAAATGAACAAATGAACAAGTGAACAAATGAACAAATGAACAAATGAACAAATGAACAAGTGAACAAATGAACGAATGAACGAATGAACAAATGAACAAATGAACAATTGTACAATTGTACAATTGAACAAATGAACGAATGAACGAATGAACAAATGAACAAATGAACGAATGAACGAATGGACAAATGAACAAGTGAACAAATGAACAAATGTACAAATGAACAAATGAACAAATGAACAAGTGAACAAATGAACAAATGAACAAGTGGACAAATGAACGAATGGACAAATGAACAAATGAACAATTGTACAATTGAACAAATGAACAATTGTACAATTGAACAAATGAGCAATTGTACAATTGGACAAATTAACAATTGAACAAATTGACAATTGAACAATTGAACAAATGAACAAATGAAGAAATGAACAATTGTACAGTTGAACAAATGAAGAAATGAAGAATTGGACAAAAGAACAATTGAACAAATGATCAATTGAACAAATGAACAAATGAACAATTGTACAATTGAACAAATGATCAATTGAACAAATGAAGAAATGAACAAATGAACAAATGAACAATTGTACAATTGTACAAATGAAGAAATGAAGAATTGGACAAAAGAACAAATGAACAAACGAACAAGTGAACAAATGAACAAATGAACAAATGATCAAATGAACAAGTGGACAAATGAACGAATGGACAAAAAAACAAATGAACAAATGAACAAATGAACAAGTGAACAAATGAACAAATGAACAAATGAACAAATGAACAAGTGAACAAATGAACGAATGAACGAATGAACAAATGAACAAATGAACAATTGTACAATTGTACAATTGAACAAATGAACGAATGAACGAATGAACAAATGAACAAATGAACGAATGAACGAATGGACAAATGAACAAGTGAACAAATGAACAAATGTACAAATGAACAAATGAACAAATGAACAAGTGAACAAATGAACAAATGAACAAGTGGACAAATGAACGAATGGACAAATGAACAAATGAACAATTGTACAATTGAACAAATGAACAATTGTACAATTGAACAAATGAGCAATTGTACAATTGGACAAATTAACAATTGAACAAATTGACAATTGAACAATTGAACAAATGAACAAATGAAGAAATGAACAATTGTACAGTTGAACAAATGAAGAAATGAAGAATTGGACAAAAGAACAATTGAACAAATGATCAATTGAACAAATGAACAAATGAACAATTGTACAATTGAACAAATGATCAATTGAACAAATGAACAATTGTACAATTGAACAAATGAAAAATTGTACAATTGGACAAATGAACAATTGAGCAATTTAACAATTGAAGAAATGAACAAATGAACAAATGAACAATTGTACAATTGTACAAATGAAGAAATGAAGAATTGGATAAAAGAACAAATGAACAAATGATCAAGTGAACAAAAGAACAAGTGAACAAATGAGCAAATGAACAAAGGAAGAAATGAACAAATGAACAAAGGAACAAAGGAACAAATGAACAAATGAACAAATGAACAAATGAACAAATGAACAATTGTACAATTGTACAATTGAACAAATGAACAAGTGTACAATTGTACAATTGAACAAATGAACGAATGAACGAATGAACGAATGAACAAATGAACAAATGAACAAATGAACGAATGAACGAATGGACAAATGAACAAATCAACAAGTGAACAAATGAAACAAATGAATAAATGAACAAGTGGACAAATGAACGAATGAACAAATGAACAATTGTACAATTGAACAAATAAACAATTGTACAATTGAACAAATGAACAAAAAACAATTGTACAATTGAACAAATGAACAATTGTACAATTGAACAAATGAACAAAAAACAATTGTACAATTGAACAAATGAACAATTGTACAATTGAACAAATGATCAATTGAACAAATGAACAAATGAACAATTGTACAATTGAACAAATGATCAATTGAACAAATGAACAAATGAACAATTGTACAATTGAACAAATGATCAATTGAACAATTGAACAATTGAACAAATGAACAAATGAACAAATGAACAAATGAACAAATGAACAAATGAACAAATGAACAAATGAACAAGTGAACAAATGATCAAATGAACAAATGAACAAATGAACAATTGTACAATTGAACAAATGAAAAATTGAACAATTGAATAAATGAACAATTGTACAATTGAACAAATGAACAATTGTACAATTGAACAAATGAACAATTGTACAATTGACCAAATGAACAATTGAACAATTGAACAAATGAACAATTGTACAATTGAACAAATGAACAATTGTACAATTGAAAAAATGAAACATTGTACAATTGAACAAATGAACAATTGTACAATTGAACAAATGAACAATTGTACAAGTGAACAAATGAACAAATGAACAAATGAACAAATGAACAAATGAACAAATGAACAAATGAACAAATGAACAAATGACCAAATGAACAAATGAGCGAATGAACGAATGAAAAAATGAACAAATGAACAAATGAACGATTGAACAAATGAACAAGTGAACAAGTGAACAAATGAACAAATGAACAAATGAACAAATGAACGTATGAACAAATGAACAAATGAACAATTGTACAATTGAACATATGAACAATTTTACAATTGAACAAATGAACAATTGTACTATTGAACAAAAGAACAATTGCACAATTGAACAAATGAACAATTGTACTATTGAACAAAAGAACAATTGTACAATTGAACAAATGAACAATTGTACAATTGAACAAATGGACAATTGTACAATTGATCAAATGAACAATTGTACTATTGAACAAATGTACAATTGTACAATTGAACAAATGAACATATGAACAAATGAATAAATGAACAAGTGAACAAATGCGCGAATGATCGAATGAACAAATGAACAATTGTACAATTGAACAAATGGACATTCGAACAATTGAACAATTGAACAAATGAACAAATGAACAAATGAACAAATGAACAAATGATCAAATGAACAAAAGAACAAATGAACAAGTGAACAAATGAACAAATGATCAAATGAACAAAAGAACAAATGAACAAGTGAACAAATGAACAAATGAACAAGTGGACAAATGAACGAATGGACAAATGAACAAATGAACAATTGTACAATTGAACAAATGAACAATTGTACAATTGAACAAATGAGCAATTGTACAATTGGACAAATTAACAATTGAACAAATTGACAATTGAACAATTGAACAAATGAACAAATGAAGAAATGAACAATTGTACAGTTGAACAAATGAAGAAATGAAGAATTGGACAAAAGAACAATTGAACAAATGAACAAGTGAACAAATGAACAAAAGAACAAATGAACAAATGAACAAATGGACAAATGAACAACTGAGCAAATGAATATATGAAGAAATGAACAAATGAAGAAATGAACAAATGGACAAATGAACAATTGTACAATTGAACAAATAAAGAATTGTACAATTGAACAAATGAACAATTGTACAATTGAACAAAAGAACAATTGTACAATTGAACAAATGAAGAAATGAACGAATGGACAAATGAACAAATGAACAAATGAACAAGTGGACAAATGAACGAATGGACAAAAAAACAAATGAACAAATGAACAAATGAACAAATGTACAAGTGAACAAATGAACAAATGAACAAATGAACAAATGAACAAGTGAACAAATAAACAAATGAACGAATGAACAAATGAACAAATGAACAAATGGACAAATGAACAAAAAGAAACAAATGAACGAATGAACGAATGAACAAATGATAAATTGAAAAAATGAACAAATGAATAAATAAACAAATGATCAAATGAACAAACGAACAAGTGAACAAATGAACAAATGTACAATTGAACAAATCAACAACTGTACAATTGTACAATTGAACAAATGAACCAATGAACGAATGAACAAATGAACAAATGAACAAATTAACAAGTGGACAAATGAACGAATGGACAAATGAACAAATGAACAAATGAACAAATGAACAAATGGACAAATGAACAACTGAGCAAATGAATATATGAAGAAATGAACAAATGAAGAAATGAACAAATGGACAAATGAACAATTGTACAATTGAACAAATAAAGAATTGTACAATTGAACAAATGAACAATTGTACAATTGAACAAATGAAGAAATGAAGAATTGGACAAAAGAACAAATGAACAAGTGAACAAATGAACAAAAGAACAAATGAACAAATGAACAAATGGACAAATGAACAACTGAGCAAATGAATATATGAAGAAATGAACAAATGAAGAAATGAACAAATGGACAAATGAACAATTGTACAATTGAACAAATAAAGAATTGTACAATTGAACAAATGAACAATTGTACAATTGAACAAATGAACAATTGTACAATTGAACAAATGAACAATTGTACAATTGAACAAATGAACAATTGAACAAATGAAGAAATGAACAAATGAACAAATGAACAATTGTACAATTGTACAAATGAAGAAATGAAGAATTGGACAATAGAACAAATGAACAAATGAACAAGTGAACAAATGAACAAATGAACAAATGAACAAATGAACAAGTGGACAAATGAACGAATGGACAAAAAACAAATGAACAAATGAACAAATGAACAAGTGAACAAATGAACAAATGAACAAATGAACAAATGAACAAGTGAACAAATGAACAAATGAACGAATGAACAAATGAACAAATGAACAATTGTACAATTGTACAATTGAACAAATGAACGAATGAACGAATGAACAAATGAACAAATGAACGAATGAACGAATGGACAAATGAACAAATGAGCAAATGAACAAATGAACAAATCAACAAGTGAACAAATGAACAAATGAACAATTGAACAAATGAAGAAATGAACAAATGAACAAATGAACAATTGTACAATTGTACAAATGAAGAAATGAAGAATTGGACAAAAGAACAAATGAACAAATGAACAAGTGAACAAATGAACAAATGAACAAATGAACAAATGAACAAGTGGACAAATGAACGAATGGACAAAAAAACAAATGAACAAATGAACAAATGAACAAGTGAACAAATGAACAAACGAACAAATGAACAAATGAACAAGTGAACAAATGAACGAATGAACGAATGAACAAATGAACAAATGAACAATTGTACAATTGTACAATTGAACAAATGAACGAATGAACAAATGAACAAATGAACGAATGAACGAATGGACAAATGAACAAATGAGCAAATGAACAAATGAACAAATCAACAAGTGAACAAATGAACAAATGAACAAATGAACAAGTGGACAAATGAACGAATGGACAAATGAACAAATGAACAAATGGACAAATGAACAAGTGAACAAATGAACAAATGTACAAATGAACAAATGAACAAGTGG
Source organism: Megalopta genalis (assembly GCF_051020955.1). Taxonomy (NCBI): domain Eukaryota; kingdom Metazoa; phylum Arthropoda; class Insecta; order Hymenoptera; family Halictidae; genus Megalopta; species Megalopta genalis. Next base: position 1,524,653 of record NW_027476111.1, on the reverse strand, counting down.
ACAAATAAACGAATGGACAAATGAACAAGTGAATAATTGTACAATTGAACAAATGAACATATGAACAAATGAACAAATGAACAAATGAACAAATGGACAAATGAACAAATGAACAAATGAACAAGTGAACAAATGAACAAATGAACAAGTGGACAAATGAACGAATGGACAAATGAACAAATGAACAATTGTACAATTGAACAAATGAACAATTGTACAATTGAACAAATGAGCAATTGTACAATTGGACAAATTAACAATTGAACAAATTGACAATTGAACAATTGAACAAATGAACAAATGAAGAAATGAACAATTGTACAGTTGAACAAATGAAGAAATGAAGAATTGGACAAAAGAACAATTGAACAAATGATCAATTGAACAAATGAACAAATGAACAATTGTACAATTGAACAAATGATCAATTGAACAAATGAACAATTGTACAATTGAACAAATGAAAAATTGTACAATTGGACAAATGAACAATTGAGCAATTGAACAATTGAAGAAATGAACAAATGAACAAATGAACAATTGTACAATTGTACAAATGAAGAAATGAAGAATTGGATAAAAGAACAAATGAACAAATGATCAAGTGAACAAAAGAACAAGTGAACAAATGAGCAAATGAACAAAGGAAGAAATGAACAAATGAACAAAGGAACAAAGGAACAAATGAACAAATGAACAAATGAACAAATGAACAAATGAACAATTGTACAATTGTACAATTGAACAAATGAACAAGTGTACAATTGTACAATTGAACAAATGAACGAATGAACGAATGAACGAATGAACAAATGAACAAATGAACAAATGAACGAATGAACGAATGGACAAATGAACAAATCAACAAGTGAACAAATGAAACAAATGAATAAATGAACAAGTGGACAAATGAACGAATGAACAAATGAACAATTGTACAATTGAACAAATAAACAATTGTACAATTGAACAAATGAACAAAAAACAATTGTACAATTGAACAAATGAACAATTGTACAATTGAACAAATGAACAAAAAACAATTGTACAATTGAACAAATGAACAATTGTACAATTGAACAAATGATCAATTGAACAAATGAACAAATGAACAATTGTACAATTGAACAAATGATCAATTGAACAATTGAACAATTGAACAAATGAACAAATGAACAAATGAACAAATGAACAAATGAACAAATGAACAAATGAACAAATGAACAAATGAACAAATGAACAAGTGAACAAATGATCAAATGAACAAATGAACAAATGAACAATTGTACAATTGAACAAATGAAAAATTGAACAATTGAATAAATGAACAATTGTACAATTGAACAAATGAACAATTGTACAATTGAACAAATGAACAATTGTACAATTGACCAAATGAACAATTGAACAATTGAACAAATGAACAATTGTACAATTGAACAAATGAACAATTGTACAATTGAACAAATGAAACATTGTACAATTGAACAAATGAACAATTGTACAATTGAACAAATGAACAATTGTACAAGTGAACAAATGAACAAATGAACAAATGAACAAATGAACAAATGAACAAATGAACAAATGACCAAATGAACAAATGAGCGAATGAACGAATGAAAAAATGAACAAATGAACAAATGAACGATTGAACAAATGAACAAGTGAACAAGTGAACAAATGAACAAATGAACAAATGAACGTATGAACAAATGAACAAATGAACAATTGTACAATTGAACATATGAACAATTTTACAATTGAACAAATGAACAATTGTACTATTGAACAAAAGAACAATTGCACAATTGAACAAATGAACAATTGTACTATTGAACAAAAGAACAATTGTACAATTGAACAAATGAACAATTGTACAATTGAACAAATGGACAATTGTACAATTGATCAAATGAACAATTGTACTATTGAACAAATGTACAATTGTACAATTGAACAAATGAACATATGAACAAATGAATAAATGAACAAGTGAACAAATGCGCGAATGATCGAATGAACAAATGAACAATTGTACAATTGAACAAATGGACATTCGAACAATTGAACAATTGAACAAATGAACAAATGAACAAATGAACAAATGAACAAATGATCAAATGAACAAAAGAACAAATGAACAAGTGAACAAATGAACAAATGAACAAGTGGACAAATGAACGAATGGACAAATGAACAAATGAACAATTGTACAATTGAACAAATGAACAATTGTACAATTGAACAAATGAGCAATTGTACAATTGGACAAATTAACAATTGAACAAATTGACAATTGAACAATTGAACAAATGAACAAATGAAGAAATGAACAATTGTACAGTTGAACAAATGAAGAAATGAAGAATTGGACAAAAGAACAATTGAACAAATGAACAAGTGAACAAATGAACAAAAGAACAAATGAACAAATGAACAAATGGACAAATGAATAACTGAGCAAATGAATATATGAAGAAATGAACAAATGAAGAAATGAACAAATGGACAAATGAACAATTGTACAATTGAACAAATAAAGAATTGTACAATTGAACAAATGAACAATTGTACAATTGAACAAATGAACAATTGTACAATTGAACAAATGAAGAAATGAACGAATGGACAAATGAACAAATGAACAAATGAACAAGTGGACAAATGAACGAATGGACAAAAAAACAAATGAACAAATGAACAAATGAACAAATGAACAAGTGAACAAATGAACAAATGAACAAATGAACAAATGAACAAGTGAACAAATGAACAAATGAACGAATGAACAAATGAACAAATGAACAAATGGACAAATGAACAAAAAGAAACAAATGAACGAATGAACGAATGAACAAATGATAAATTGAAAAAATGAACAAATGAATAAATAAACAAATGATCAAATGAACAAACGAACAAGTGAACAAATGAACAAATGTACAATTGAACAAATCAACAACTGTACAATTGTACAATTGAACAAATGAACCAATGAACGAATGAACAAATGAACAAATGAACAAATTAACAAGTGGACAAATGAACGAATGGACAAATGAACAAATGAACAAATGAACAAATGAACAAATGGACAAATGAACAACTGAGCAAATGAATATATGAAGAAATGAACAAATGAAGAAATGAACAAATGGACAAATGAACAATTGTACAATTGAACAAATAAAGAATTGTACAATTGAACAAATGAACAATTGTACAATTGAACAAATGAACAATTGTACAATTGAACAAATGAAGAAATGAAGAATTGGACAAAAGAACAAATGAACAAGTGAACAAATGAACAAAAGAACAAATGAACAAATGAACAAATGGACAAATGAACAACTGAGCAAATGAATATATGAAGAAATGAACAAATGAAGAAATGAACAAATGGACAAATGAACAATTGTACAATTGAACAAATAAAGAATTGTACAATTGAACAAATGAACAATTGTACAATTGAACAAATGAACAATTGTACAATTGAACAAATGAACAATTGTACAATTGAACAAATGAACAATTGAACAAATGAAGAAATGAACAAATAGAACAAATGAACAATTGTACAATTGTACAAATGAAGAAATGAAGAATTGGACAATAGAACAAATGAACAAATGAACAAGTGAACAAATGAACAAATGAACAAATGAACAAATGAACAAGTGGACAAATGAACGAATGGACAAAAAACAAATGAACAAATGAACAAATGAACAAGTGAACAAATGAACAAATGAACAAATGAACAAATGAACAAGTGAACAAATGAACAAATGAACGAATGAACAAATGAACAAATGAACAATTGTACAATTGTACAATTGAACAAATGAACGAATGAACGAATGAACAAATGAACAAATGAACGAATGAACGAATGGACAAATGAACAAATGAGCAAATGAACAAATGAACAAATCAACAAGTGAACAAATGAACAAATGAACAAATGAACAAGTGGACAAATGAACGAATGGACAAATGAACAAATGAACAAATGGACAAATGAACAAGTGAACAAATGAACAAATGTACAAATGAACAAATGAACAAGTGGACAAATAAACGAATGGACAAATGAACAAGTGAATAATTGTACAATTGAACAAATGAACATATGAACAAATGAACAAATGAACAAATGAACAAATGGACAAATGAACAAATGAACAAATGAACAAATGACCAAATGAACAAATGAGCGAATGAACGAATGAACAAATGAACAATTGTACAATTGAACAAATGAAAAATTGTACAATTGGACAAATGAACAATTGAGCAATTGAACAATTGAAGAAATGAACAAATGAACAAATGAACAAATGAACAAATGAACAATTGTACAATTGTACAAATGAAGAAATGAAGAATTGGATAAAAGAACAAATGAACAAATGATCAAGTGAACAAAAGAACAAGTGAACAAATGAGCAAATGAACAAAGGAACAAATGAACAAATGAACAAATGAACGAATGAACGAATGAACAAATGAACAAATGAACGAATGAACGAATGAATAATTGTACAATTGAACAAATGAACATATGAACAAATGAACAAATGAACAAATGAACAAATGGACAAATGAACAAATGAACAAATGAACAAATGACCAAATGAACAAATGAGCGAATAAACGAATGAACAAATGAACAATTGTACAATTGAACAAATGAAAAATTGTACAATTGGACAAATGAACAATTGAGCAATTGAACAATTGAAGAAATGAACAAATGAACAAATGGACAAATGAACAAATGAACAATTGTACAATTGTACAAATGAAGAAATGAAGAATTGGATAAAAGAACAAATGAACAAATGATCAAGTGAACAAAAGAACAAGTGAAGAAATGAGCAAATGAACAAAGGAACAAATGAACAAAAGAACAAATGAACAAATGAACAAATGAACAAATGAACAAATGAACAAATGAACAAATGAACAAATGAACAATTGTACAATTGTACAATTGAACAAATGAACATATGAACAAATGAACAAGTGGAAAAATGAACGAATGGACAAATGAACAAATGAACAAATGAACAAGTGAACAAATGAACAAATGAACAAATGAACAAGTGGACAAATGTACGAATGGACAAAAAAACAAATGAACAAATGAACAAATGAACAAGTGAACAAATGAACAAATGAACAAATGAACAAGTGAACAAATGAACAAATGAACGAATGAACAAATGAACAAATGAACAAATGAACAAGTGGACAAATGAACGAATGGACAAAAAAACAAATGAACAAATGAACAAATGAACAAATGAACAAGTGAACAAATGAACAAATGAACAAATGAGCGAATGAACGAATGAAAAAATGAACAAATGAACAAATGAACGATTGAACAAATGAACAAGTGAACAAGTGAACAAATGAACAAATGAACAAATGAACGTATGAACAAATGAACAAATGAACAATTGTACAATTGAACATATGAACAATTTTACAATTGAACAAATGAACAATTGTACTATTGAACAAAAGAACAATTGCACAATTGAACAAATGAACAATTGTACTATTGAACAAAAGAACAATTGTACAATTGAACAAATGAACAATTGTACAATTGAACAAATGGACAATTGTACAATTGATCAAATGAACAATTGTACTATTGAACAAATGTACAATTGTACAATTGAACAAATGAACATATGAACAAATGAATAAATGAACAAGTGAACAAATGCGCGAATGATCGAATGAACAAATGAACAATTGTACAATTGAACAAATGGACATTCGAACAATTGAACAATTGAACAAATGAACAAATGAACAAATGAACAAATGAACAAATGATCAAATGAACAAAAGAACAAATGAACAAGTGAACAAATGAACAAATGAACAAGTGGACAAATGAACGAATGGACAAATGAACAAATGAACAATTGTACAATTGAACAAATGAACAATTGTACAATTGAACAAATGAGCAATTGTACAATTGGACAAATTAACAATTGAACAAATTGACAATTGAACAATTGAACAAATGAACAAATGAAGAAATGAACAATTGTACAGTTGAACAAATGAAGAAATGAAGAATTGGACAAAAGAACAATTGAACAAATGAACAAGTGAACAAATGAACAAAAGAACAAATGAACAAATGAACAAATGGACAAATGAATAACTGAGCAAATGAATATATGAAGAAATGAACAAATGAAGAAATGAACAAATGGACAAATGAACAATTGTACAATTGAACAAATAAAGAATTGTACAATTGAACAAATGAACAATTGTACAATTGAACAAATGAACAATTGTACAATTGAACAAATGAAGAAATGAACGAATGGACAAATGAACAAATGAACAAATGAACAAGTGGACAAATGAACGAATGGACAAAAAAACAAATGAACAAATGAACAAATGAACAAATGAACAAGTGAACAAATGAACAAATGAACAAATGAACAAATGAACAAGTGAACAAATGAACAAATGAACGAATGAACAAATGAACAAATGAACAAATGGACAAATGAACAAAAAGAAACAAATGAACGAATGAACGAATGAACAAATGATAAATTGAAAAAATGAACAAATGAATAAATAAACAAATGATCAAATGAACAAACGAACAAGTGAACAAATGAACAAATGTACAATTGAACAAATCAACAACTGTACAATTGTACAATTGAACAAATGAACCAATGAACGAATGAACAAATGAACAAATGAACAAATTAACAAGTGGACAAATGAACGAATGGACAAATGAACAAATGAACAAATGAACAAATGAACAAATGGACAAATGAACAACTGAGCAAATGAATATATGAAGAAATGATCAAATGAAGAAATGAACAAATGGACAAATGAACAATTGTACAATTGAACAAATAAAGAATTGTACAATTGAACAAATGAACAATTGTACAATTGAACAAATGAACAATTGTACAATTGAACAAATGAAGAAATGAAGAATTGGACAAAATAACAAATGAACAAGTGAACAAAAGAACAAAAGAACAAATGAACAAATGAACAAATGGACAAATGAACAACTGAACAAATGAATATATGAAGAAATGAACAAATGAAGAAATGAACAAATGGACAAATGAACAATTGTACAATTGAACAAATAAAGAATTGTACAATTGAACAAATGAACAATTGTACAATTGAACAAATGAACAATTGTACAATTGAACAAATGAACAATTGAACAAATGAAGAAATGAACAAATAGAACAAATGAACAATTGTACAATTGTACAAATGAAGAAATGAAGAATTGGACAATAGAACAAATGAACAAATGAACAAGTGAACAAATGAACAAATGAACAAATGAACAAATGAACAAGTGGACAAATGAACGAATGGACAAAAAACAAATGAACAAATGAACAAATGAACAAGTGAACAAATGAACAAATGAACAAATGAACAAATGAACAAGTGAACAAATGAACAAATGAACGAATGAACAAATGAACAAATGAACAATTGTACAATTGTACAATTGAACAAATGAACGAATGAACGAATGAACAAATGAACAAATGAACGAATGAACGAATGGACAAATGAACAAATGAGCAAATGAACAAATGAACAAATCAACAAGTGAACAAATGAACAAATGAACAAATGAACAAGTGGACAAATGAACGAATGGACAAATGAACAAATGAACAAATGGACAAATGAACAAGTGAACAAATGAACAAATGTACAAATGAACAAATGAACAAGTGGACAAATAAACGAATGGACAAATGAACAAGTGAATAATTGTACAATTGAACAAATGAACATATGAACAAATGAACAAATGAACAAATGAACAAATGGACAAATGAACAAATGAACAAATGAACAAATGACCAAATGAACAAATGAGCGAATGAACGAATGAACAAATGAACAATTGTACAATTGAACAAATGAAAAATTGTACAATTGGACAAATGAACAATTGAGCAATTGAACAATTGAAGAAATGAACAAATGAACAAATGAACAAATGAACAAATGAACAATTGTACAATTGTACAAATGAAGAAATGAAGAATTGGATAAAAGAACAAATGAACAAATGATCAAGTGAACAAAAGAACAAGTGAACAAATGAGCAAATGAACAAAGGAACAAATGAACAAATGAACAAATGAACGAATGAACGAATGAACAAATGAACAAATGAACGAATGAACGAATGAATAATTGTACAATTGAACAAATGAACATATGAACAAATGAACAAATGAACAAATGAACAAATGGACAAATGAACAAATGAACAAATGAACAAATGACCAAATGAACAAATGAGCGAATGAACGAATGAACAAATGAACAATTGTACAATTGAACAAATGAAAAATTGTACAATTGGACAAATGAACAATTGAGCAATTGAACAATTGAAGAAATGAACAAATGAACAAATGGACAAATGAACAAATGAACAATTGTACAATTGTACAAATGAAGAAATGAAGAATTGGATAAAAGAACAAATGAACAAATGATCAAGTGAACAAAAGAACAAGTGAAGAAATGAGCAAATGAACAAAGGAACAAATGAACAAAAGAACAAATGAACAAATGAACAAATGAACAAATGAACAAATGAACAAATGAACAAATGAACAAATGAACAAATGAACAAATGAACAATTGTACAATTGTACAATTGAACAAATGAACATATGAACAAATGAACAAGTGGAAAAATGAACGAATGGACAAATGAACAAATGAACAAATGAACAAGTGAACAAATGAACAAATGAACAAATGAACAAGTGGACAAATGTACGAATGGACAAAAAAACAAATGAACAAATGAACAAATGAACAAGTGAACAAATGAACAAATGAACAAATGAACAAGTGAACAAATGAACAAATGAACGAATGAACAAATGAACAAATGAACAAATGAAGAAATGTACGAAGTGAACAAATGAACAAATGAACAAATGAACAAATGAACAAATGGACAAATGGACAAATGAACAAAAGAACAAATGAACAAATGAACAATTATACAATTGAACAAATGAACAATTGTACAATTGAACAAATGAACAATTGACAATTGAACAAATGAACAATTGACAATTGAACAAATGAACAATTGACAATTGAACAAATGAACGAATGAACGAATGAACAAATGAACAAATGAACAAATGAACAAGTGGACAAATGAACGAATGGACAAATGAACAAATGAACAAATGAACAAGTGAACAAATGAACAAATGAACAAATCAACAAATGAACAAATGAACAAGTGGATAAATGAACGAATGGGCAAATGAACAAGTGAACAATTGTACAATTGAACAAATGAACAAGTGTACAATTGTACAATTGAACAAATGAACGAATGAACGAATGAACGAATGAACAAATGAACAAATGAACAAATGAACGAATGAACGAATGGACAAATGAACAAATCAACAAGTGAACAAATGAAACAAATGAATAAATGAACAAGTGGACAAATGAACGAATGAACAAATGAACAATTGTACAATTGAACAAATAAACAATTGTACAATTGAACAAATGAACAAAAAACAATTGTACAATTGAACAAATGAACAATTGTACAATTGAACAAATGAACAAAAAACAATTGTACAATTGAACAAATGAACAATTGTACAATTGAACAAATGATCAATTGAACAAATGAACAAATGAACAATTGTACAATTGAACAAATGATCAATTGAACAATTGAACAATTGAACAAATGAACAAATGAACAAATGAACAAATGAACAAATGAACAAATGAACAAATGAACAAATGAACAAATGAACAAGTGAACAAATGATCAAATGAACAAATGAACAAATGAACAATTGTACAATTGAACAAATGAACAATTGAACAATTGAATAAATGAACAATTGTACAATTGAACAAATGAACAATTGTACAATTGAACAAATGAACAATTGTACAATTGAACAAATGAACAATTGAACAATTGAACAAATGAACAATTGTACAATTGAACAAATGAACAATTGTACAATTGAACAAATGAAACATTGTACAATTGAACAAATGAACAATTGTACAATTGAACAAATGAACAATTGTACAAGTGAACAAATGAACAAATGAACAAATGAACAAATGAACAAATGAACAAATGAACAAATGAACAAATGACCAAATGAACAAATGAGCGAATGAACGAATGAAAAAATGAACAAATGAACAAATGAACGATTGAACAAATGAACAAGTGAACAAGTGAACAAATGAACAAATGAACAAATGAACGTATGAACAAATGAACAAATGAACAATTGTACAATTGAACATATGAACAATTTTACAATTGAACAAATGAACAATTGTACTATTGAACAAAAGAACAATTGCACAATTGAACAAATGAACAATTGTACTATTGAACAAAAGAACAATTGTACAATTGAACAAATGAACAATTGTACAATTGAACAAATGGACAATTGTACAATTGATCAAATGAACAATTGTACTATTGAACAAATGTACAATTGTACAATTGAACAAATGAACATATGAACAAATGAATAAATGAACAAGTGAACAAATGCGCGAATGATCGAATGAACAAATGAACAATTGTACAATTGAACAAATGGACATTCGAACAATTGAACAATTGAACAAATGAACAAATGAACAAATGAACAAATGAACAAATGATCAAATGAACAAATGAACAAATGAACAAGTGAACAAATGAACAAATGAACAAGTGGACAAATGAACGAATGGACAAATGAACAAATGAACAATTGTACAATTGAACAAATGAACAATTGTACAATTGAACAAATGAGCAATTGTACAATTGGACAAATTAACAATTGAACAAATTGACAATTGAACAATTGAACAAATGAACAAATGAAGAAATGAACAATTGTACAGTTGAACAAATGAAGAAATGAAGAATTGGACAAAAGAACAATTGAACAAATGAACAAGTGAACAAATGAACAAAAGAACAAATGAACAAATGAACAAATGGACAAATGAACAACTGAGCAAATGAATATATGAAGAAATGAACAAATGAAGAAATGAACAAATGGACAAATGAACAATTGTACAATTGAACAAATAAAGAATTGTACAATTGAACAAATGAACAATTGTACAATTGAACAAATGAACAATTGTACAATTGAACAAATGAAGAAATGAACGAATGGACAAATGAACAAATGAACAAATGAACAAGTGGACAAATGAACGAGTGGACAAAAAAACAAATGAACAAATGCACAAATGAACAAATGAACAAGTGAACAAATGAACAAATGAACAAATGAACAAATGAACAAGTGAACAAATGAACAAATGAACGAATGAACAAATGAACAAATGAACAAATGGACAAATGAACAACTGAGCAAATGAATATATGAAGAAATGAACAAATGAAGAAATGAACAAATGGACAAATGAACAATTGTACAATTGAACAAATAAAGAATTGTACAATTGAACAAATGAACAATTGTACAATTGAACAAATGAACAATTGTACAATTGAACAAATGAAGAAATGAAGAATTGGACAAAAGAACAAATGAACAAGTGAACAAATGAACAAAAGAACAAATGAACAAATGAACAAATGGACAAATGAACAACTGAGCAAATGAATATATGAAGAAATGAACAAATGAAGAAATGAACAAATGGACAAATGAACAATTGTACAATTGAACAAATAAAGAATTGTACAATTGAACAAATGAACAATTGTACAATTGAACAAATGAACAATTGTACAATTGAACAAATGAACAATTGAACAAATGAAGAAATGAACAAATGAACAAATGAACAATTGTACAATTGTACAAATGAAGAAATGAAGAATTGGACAAAAGAACAAATGAACAAATGAACAAGTGAACAAATGAACAAATGAACAAATGAACAAATGAACAAGTGGACAAATGAACGAATGGACAAAAAAACAAATGAACAAATGAACAAATGAACAAGTGAACAAATGAACAAATGAACAAATGAACAAATGAACAAGTGAACAAATGAACGAATGAACGAATGAACAAATGAACAAATGAACAATTGTACAATTGTACAATTGAACAAATGAACGAATGAACGAATGAACAAATGAACAAATGAACGAATGAACGAATGGACAAATGAACAAATGAGCAAATGAACAAATGAACAAATCAACAAGTGAACAAATGAACAAATGAACAAATGAACAAGTGGACAAATGAACGAATGGACAAATGAACAAATGAACAAATGGACAAATGAACAAGTGAACAAATGAACAAATGTACAAATGAACAAATGAACAAGTGGACAAATAAACGAATGGACAAATGAACAAGTGAATAATTGTACAATTGAACAAATGAACATATGAACAAATGAACAAATGAACAAATGAACAAATGGACAAATGAACAAATGAACAAATGAACAAATGACCAAATGAACAAATGAGCGAATGAACGAATGAACAAATGAACAATTGTACAATTGAACAAATGAAAAATTGTACAATTGGACAAATGAACAATTGAGCAATTGAACAATTGAAGAAATGAACAAATGAACAAATGAACAAATGAACAAATGAACAAATGACCAAATGAACAAATGAGCGAATGAACGAATGAACAAATGAACAATTGTACAATTGAACAAATGAAAAATTGTACAATTGGACAAATGAACAATTGAGCAATTGAACAATTGAAGAAATGAACAAATGAACAAATGGACAAATGAACAAATGAACAATTGTACAATTGTACAAATGAAGAAATGAAGAATTGGATAAAAGAACAAATGAACAAATGATCAAGTGAACAAAAGAACAAGTGAAGAAATGAGCAAATGAACAAAGGAACAAATGAACAAAAGAACAAATGAACAAATGAACAAATGAACAAATGAACAAATGAACAAATGAACAAATGAACAAATGAACAAATGAACAATTGTACAATTGTACAATTGAACAAATGAACATATGAACAAATGAACAAGTGGAAAAATGAACGAATGGACAAATGAACAAATGAACAAATGAACAAGTGAACAAATGAACAAATGAACAAATGAACAAGTGGACAAATGTACGAATGGACAAAAAAACAAATGAACAAATGAACAAATGAACAAGTGAACAAATGAACAAATGAACAAATGAACAAGTGAACAAATGAACAAATGAACGAATGAACAAATGAACAAATGAACAAATGAAGAAATGTACGAAGTGAACAAATGAACAAATGAACAAATGAACAAATGAACAAATGGACAAATGGACAAATGAACAAAAGAACAAATGAACAAATGAACAATTATACAATTGAACAAATGAACAATTGTACAATTGAACAAATGAACAATTGACAATTGAACAAATGAACAATTGACAATTGAACAAATGAACAATTGACAATTGAACAAATGAACGAATGAACGAATGAACAAATGAACAAATGAACAAATGAACAAGTGGACAAATGAACGAATGGACAAATGAACAAATGAACAAATGAACAAGTGAACAAATGAACAAATGAACAAATCAACAAATGAACAAATGAACAAGTGGATAAATGAACGAATGGGCAAATGAACAAGTGAACAATTGTACAATTGAACAAATGAACAATTGTACAATTGAACTAATGAACAATTGTACAATTGAACAAATGAACAATTGAACAAATGAGCAATTGTACAATTGAACAAATGAACAATTGTACAATTGAACAAATGAACAATTGTACAATTGAACAAATGAACAATTGAACAAATGAACAATTGTACAATTGAACAAATGAACAATTGAACAACTGAACAAATGAACAAATGAACAAATGAGCAAATGAACATATGAAGAAATGAACAAATGAACAAATGAACAAATGAGCAAATGAACATATGAAGAAATGAACAAATGAACAAATGAACATATGAACAAATGAACAAGTGGAAAAATGAACGAATGGACAAATGAACAAATGAACAAATTAACAAGTGGACAAATGAACGAATGGACAAATGAACAAATGAACAAATGAACAAATGAACAAATGTACAAAGTGAACAAATGAACAAATGAGCAAATGAACAAACGGACAAATGGACAAATGAACAAAAGAACAAATGAACAAATGAACAATTATACAATTGAACAAATGAACAATTGTACAATTGAACATATGAACAATTGACAATTGAACCAATGAACGAATGAACAAATGAACAAATGAACACGTGGACAAATGAACGAATGGACAAATGAACAAATGAACAAGTGAACAAATGAACAAATGAACAAATGAACAAATGAACAAGTGGACAAATGAACGAATGGGCAAATGAACAAGTGAACAATTGTACAATTGAACAAATGAACAATTGAACAAATGAACAATTGTACAATTGAACAAATGAACAATTGTACAATTGAACAAATGAAGAAATGAAGAATTGGACAAAAGAACAAATGAACAAGTGAACAAATGAACAAAAGAACAAATGAACAAATGAACAAATGGACAAATGAACAACTGAGCAAATGAATATATGAAGAAATGAACAAATGAAGAAATGAACAAATGGACAAATGAACAATTGTACAATTGAACAAATAAAGAATTGTACAATTGAACAAATGAACAATTGTACAATTGAACAAATGAACAATTGTACAATTGAACAAATGAACAATTGAACAAATGAAGAAATGAACAAATGAACAAATGAACAATTGTACAATTGTACAAATGAAGAAATGAAGAATTGGACAAAAGAACAAATGAACAAATGAACAAGTCAACAAATGAACAAATGAACAAATGAACAAATGAACAAGTGGACAAATGAACGAATGGACAAAAAAACAAATGAACAAATGAACAAATGAACAAGTGAACAAATGAACAAATGAACAAATGAACAAATGAACAAGTGAACAAATGAACAAATGAACGAATGAACAAATGAACAAATGAACAATTGTACAATTGTACAATTGAACAAATGAACGAATGAACGAATGAACAAATGAACAAATGAACGAATGAACGAATGGACAAATGAACAAATGAGCAAATGAACAAATGAACAAATCAACAAGTGAACAAATGAACAAATGAACAAATGAACAAGTGGACAAATGAACGAATGGACAAATGAACAAATGAACAAATGGACAAATGAACAAGTGAACAAATGAACAAATGTACAAATGAACAAATGAACAAGTGGACAAATAAACGAATGGACAAATGAACAAGTGAATAATTGTACAATTGAACAAATGAACATATGAACAAATAAACAAATGAACAAATGAACAAATGGACAAATGAACAAATGAACAAATGAACAAATGACCAAATGAACAAATGAGCGAATGAACGAATGAACAAATGAACAATTGTACAATTGAACAAATGAAAAATTGTACAATTGGACAAATGAACAATTGAGCAATTGAACAATTGAAGAAATGAACAAATGAACAAATGAACAAATGAACAAATGAACAATTGTACAATTGTTCAAATGAAGAAATGAAGAATTGGATAAAAGAACAAATGAACAAATGATCAAGTGAACAAAAGAACAAGTGAACAAATGAGCAAATGAACAAAGGAACAAATGAACAAATGAACAAATGAACAAATGAACAAATGAACAAAATAACAAATGAACAAATGAACAAATGAACAAATGAACAAATGAACAAATGAACAAATGAACAATTGTACAATTGTACAATTGAACAAATGAACATATGAACAAATGAACAAGTGGAAAAATGAACGAATGGACAAATGAACAAATGAACAAGTGAACAAATGAACAAATGAACAAATGAACAAGTGGACAAATGTACGAATGGACAAAAAAACAAATGAACAACTGAACAAATGAACAAGTGAACAAATGAACAAATGAACAAATGAACAAGTGAACAAATGAACAAATGAACGAATGAACAAATGAACAAATGAACAATTGTACAATTGTACAATTGAACAAATGAACGAATGAACGAATGAACAAATGAACAAATGAACGAATGAACATATGAAGAAATGAAGAAATGAACAAATGAACAAATGAACAAATGAACAATTGTACAATTGTACAATTGAACAAATGAACATATGAACAAATGAACAAGTGGAAAAATGAACGAATGGACAAATGAACAAATGAACAAATGAACAAGTGGACAAATGAACGAATGGACAAAAAAACAAATGAACAAATGAACAAATGAACAAATGAACAAGTGAACAAATGAACAAATGAACAAATGAACAAATGAACAAATGAACAAGTGGACAAATGTACGAATGGACAAAAAAACAAATGAACAACTGAACAAATGAACAAGTGAACAAATGAACAAATGAACAAATGAACAAGTGAACAAATGAACAAGTGAACAAATGAACAAATGAACGAATGAACAAATGAACAAATGAACAATTGTACAATTGTACAATTGAACAAATGAACGAATGAACGAATGAACAAATGAACAAATGAACGAATGAACGAATGGACAAATGAACAAATGAGCAAATGAACAAATGAACAAATCAACAAGTGAACAAATGAACAAATGAACAAATGAACAAGTGGACAAATGAACGAATGGACAAATGAACAAATGAACAAATGGACAAATGAACAAGTGAACAAATGAACAAATGTACAAATGAACAAATGAACAAGTGGACAAATAAACGAATCGACAAATGAACAAATGAATAATTGTACAATTGAACAAATGAACATATGAACAAATGAACAAATGAACAAATGAACAAATGAACAAATGGACAAATGAACAAATGAACAAATGAAAAAATGACCAAATGAACAAATGAGCGAATGAACGAATGAACAAATGAACAATTGTACAATTGAACAAATGAAAAATTGTACAATTGGACAAATGAACAATTGTACAATTGAACAAATGAAAAATTGTACAATTGGACAAATGAACAATTGAGCAATTGAACAATTGAAGAAATGAACAAATGAACAAATGAACAAATGAACAATTGTACAATTGTACAAATGAAGAAATGAAGAATTGGATAAAAGAACAAATGAACAAATGATCAAGTGAACAAAAGAACAAGTGAACAAATGAGCAAATGAACAAAGGAACAAATGAACAAATGAACAAATGAACAAATGAACAAATGAACAAATGAACAAATGAACAAATGAACAAATGAACAAATGAACAAATGAACAAATGAACAATTGTACAATTGTACAATTGAACAAATGAACATATGAACAAATGAACAAGTGGAAAAATGAACGAATGGACAAATGAACAAATGAACAAATGAACAAGTGAACAAATGAACAAATGAACAAATGAGCAAGTGGACAAATGTACGAATGGACAAAAAAACAAATGAACAAATGAACAAATGAACAAGTGAACAAATGAACAAATGAACAAATGAACAAATGAACAAGTGAACAAATGAACAAATGAACGAATGAACAAATGAACAAATGAACGAATGAACAAATGAACAAATGAACAATTGTACAATTGTACAATTGAACAAATGAACGAATGAACGAATGAACAAATGAACAAATGAACGAATGAACGAATGGACAAATGAACAAATGAGCAAATGAACAAATGAACAAATCAACAAGTGAACAAATGAACAAATGAACAAATGAACAAGTGGACAAATGAACGAATGGACAAATGAACAATTGTACAATTGAACAAATGAACAATTGTACAATTGAATAAATGAACAAATGAACAATTGTACAATTGAATAAATGAACAAATGAACAATTGTACAATTGAATAAATGAACAAATGAACAATTGTACAATTGATCAAATGAACAATTGTACAATTGAACAAATGAACAATTGTACAATTGAACAAATGAACAATTGTACAAATGAACAATTGTACAATTGAACAATTGTACAATTGAACAAATGAACAATTGTACAATTGAACAAATGAACAAATGAACAAATGAACAAATGAACAATTGTACAATTGAACAAATGAACAAATGAACAAATGAGCAAATCAACAGTTGTACAATTGTACAATTGAACAAATGAACAAATGAACGAATGAACGAATGAACAAATGAACAAATGAACAAATGAACAAGTGGACAAATGAACGAATGGACAAATGAACAAATGAACAAATGGACAAATGAACAAGTGAACAAATGAACAAATGTACAAATGAACAAATGAACAAGTGGACAAATAAACGAATGGACAAATGAACAAATGAATAATTGTACAATTGAACAAATGAACATATGAACAAATGAACAAATGAACAAATGAACAAATGGACAAATGAACAAATGAACAAATGAACAAATGACCAAATGAACAAATGAGCGAATGAACGAATGAACAAATGAACAATTGTACAATTGAACAAATGAAAAATTGTAAAATTGGACAAATGAACAATTGAGCAATTGAACAATTGAAGAAATGAACAAATGAACAAATGAACAAATGAACAAATGAACAAATGAACAATTGTACAATTGTACAATTGTACAATTGAACAAATGAACATATGAACAAATGAACAAGTGGAAAAATGAACGAATGGACAAATGAACAAATGAACAAATGAACAAGTGATCAAATGAACAAATGAACAAATGAACAAGTGGACAAATGTACGAATGGACAAAAAACAAATGAACAAATGAACAAATGAACAAGTGAACAAATGAACAAATGAACAAGTGAACAAACGAACAAATGAACGAATGAACAAATGAACAAATGAACAAATGGACAAATGAACAAAAAGAAACAAATGAACGAATGAACAAATGATAAATTGAAAAAATGAACAAATGAATAAATAAACAAATGATCAAATGAACAAACGAACAAGTGAACAAATGAACAAATGTACAATTGAACAAATCAACAACTGTACAATTGTACAATTGAACAAATGAACCAATGAACGAATGAACAAATGAACAAATGAACAAATTAACAAGTGGACAAATGAACGAATGGACAAATGAACAAATGAACAAATGAACAAATGAAGAAATGTACGAAATGAACAAATGAACAAATGAACAAATGAACAAATGGACAAATGGACAAATGAACAAATTAACAAGTGGACAAATGAACGAATGGACAAATGAACAAATGAACAAATGAACAAATGAAGAAATGTACGAAGTGAACAATTGAACAAATGAACAAATGAACAAATGAACAAATGGACAAATGGACAAATGAACAAAAGAACAAATGAACAAATGAACAATTATACAATTGAACAAATGAACAATTGTACAATTGAACAAATGAACAATTGACAATTGAACAAATGAACAATTGACAATTGAACAAATGAACGAATGAACGAATGAACAAATGAACAAAGGAACGAATGGACAAATGAACAAATGAACAAATGAACAAGTGAACAATTGTACAATTGAACAAATGAACAATTGTACAATTGAACTAATGAACAATTGTACAATTGAACAAATGAACAATAGAACAATTGAACAAATGAGCAATTGTACAATTGAACAAATGAACAATTGTACAATTGAACAAATGAGCAATTGTACAATTGAACAAATGAACAATTGTACAATTGAACAAATGAACAATTGAACAAATGAACAATTGTACAATTGAACAAATGAACAATTGAACAACTGAACAAATGAACAAATGAACAAATGAACAAATGAGCAAATGAACATATGAAGAAATGAACAAATGAACAAATGAACAAATGAACAAATGAACAATTGTACAATTGTACAATTGTACAATTGTACAATTGAACAAATGAACATATGAACAAATGAACAAGTGGAAAAATGTACGAATGGACAAATGAACAAATGAACAAATTAACAAGTGGACAAATGAACGAATGGACAAATGAACAAATGAACAAATGAACAAATGAACAAATGAACAAATGTACGAAGTGAACAAATGAACAAATGAACAAATGAACAATTGTACAATTGAACAAATGAACAATAGAACAATTGAACAAATGAGCAATTGTACAATTGAACAAATGAACAATTGTACAATTGAACAAATAAGCAATTGTACAATTGAACAAATGAACAATTGTACAATTGAACAAATGAACAATTGAACAAATGAACAATTGTACAATTGAACAAATGAACAATTGAACAACTGAACAAATGAACAAATGAACAAGTGGAAAAATGAACGAATGGACAAATGAACAAATGAACAAATTAACAAGTGGACAAATGAACGAATGGACAAATGAACAAGTGGAAAAATGAACGAATGGACAAATGAACAAATGAACAAATTAACAAGTGGACAAATGAACGAATGGACAAATGAACAAATGAACAAATGAACAAATGAACAAATGTACAAAGTGAACAAATGAACAAATGAACAAATGAACAAATGGACAAATGGACAAATGAACAAAAGAACAAATGAACAAATGAACAATTATACAATTGAACAAATGAACAATTGTACAATTGAACAAATGAACAATTGACAATTGAACAAATGAACGAATGAACAAATGAACAAATGAACACGTGGACAAATGAACGAATGGACAAATGAACAAATGAACAAATGAACAAGTGAACAAATGAACAAATGAACAAATGAACAAATGAACAAGTGGACAAATGAACGAATGGGCAAATGAACAAGTGAACAATTGTACAATTGAACAAATGAACAATTGTACAATTGAACAAATGAACAATTGAACAAATGAACAAATGAACAAATGAACAAATGAACGAATGATCAAATGAACAAATGAACAAGTGAACAAATGAACAAATGAACGAATGAACAAATGAACGAATGAACAAATGAACAATTGTTCAATTGAACAAATGAACAATTGTACAATTGAACAAATGAACAAATGAACAAATGAACAAGTGAACATATGAACAAATGAACAAGTGAACAAATGAACAAATGAACAAATGAACAAATGAACAAATAAAACAAATGAACAAATGAACAAATGACAATTGAACAAATGAAGAAATGAAGAATTGGACAAAAGAACAAATGAACAAATGAACAAGTGAACAAATGAACAAGTGGACAAATGAACGAATGATCAATTGAACAAATGAACAAATGAACAATTGTACAATTGAACAAATGATCAATTGAACAATTGAACAATTGAACAAATGAACAAATGAACAAATGAACAAATGAACAAATGAAAAAATGAACAAATGAACAATTGTACAATTGAACAAATGAACAATTGTACAATTGAACAAATGATCAATTGTTCAAATGAACAAATGAACAATTGTACAATTGAACAAATGATCAATTGAACAATTGAACAATAGAACAATTGAACAAATGAACAAATGAACAAGTGGACAAATGAACGAATGGACAAATGAACAAATGAACAAATGAACAAGTGAACAAATGAACAAATGAACAAATGAACAAATGAACAAATGAACAAATGAACAAGTGGACAAATGAACGAATGGGCAAATGAACAAGTGAACAATTGTACAATTGAACAAATGAACAATTGTACAATTGAACAAAAGAACAATTGAACAAATGAACAAATGAACAAATGAACAAATGAACAAATGAACAATTGTACAATTGTACAAATGAAGAAATGAAGAATTGGATAAAAGAACAAATGAACAAATGATCAAGTGAACAAAAGAACAAGTGAACAAATGAGCAAATGAACAAAGGAACAAATGAACAAATGAACAAATGAACAAATGAACAAATGAACAAATGAACAAATGAACAAATGAACAAATGAACAAATGAACAAATGAACAAATGAACAAATGAACAAATGAACAAATGAACAATTGTACAATTGTACAATTGAACAAATGAACATATGAACAAATGAACAAGTGGAAAAATGAACGAATGGACAAATGAACAAATGAACAAGTGAACAAATGAACAAATGAACATATGAACAAGTGGACAAATGTACGAATGGACAAAAAAACAAATGAACAACTGAACAAATGAACAAGTGAACAAATGTACAAATGAACAAATGAACAAGTGAACAAATGAACAAATGAACGAATGAACAAATGAACAAATGAACAATTGTACAATTGTACAATTGAACAAATGAACGAATGAACGAATGAACAAATGAACAAATGAACGAATGAACATATGAAGAAATGAAGAAATGAACAAATGAACAAATGAACAAATGAACAATTGTACAATTGTACAATTGAACAAATGAACATATGAACAAATGAACAAGTGGAAAAATGAACGAATGGACAAATGAACAAATGAACAAATGAACAAGTGGACAAATGAACGAATGGACAAAAAAACAAATGAACAAATGAACAAATGAACAAATGAACAAATGAACAAGTGAACAAATGAACAAATGAACAAATGAACAAATGAACAAGTGAACAAATGAACAAATGAACGAATGAACAAATGAACAAATGAACAAATGGACAAATGAACAAAAAGAAACAAATGAACGAATGAACGAATGAACAAATGATAAATTGAAAAAATGAACAAATGAATAAATAAACAAATGATCAAATGAACAAACGAACAAGTGAACAAATGAACAAATGTACAATTGAACAAATCAACAACTGTACAATTGTACAATTGAACAAATGAAACAATGAACGAATGAACAAATGAACAAATGAACAAATTAACAAGTGGACAAATGAACGAATGGACAAATGAACAAATGAACAAATGAACAAATGAAGAAATGTACGAAGTGTACGAAGTGTACAAATGAACAAATGAACAAATGAACAAATGAACAAATGGACAAATGGACAAATGAACAAAAGAAAAAATGAACAAATGAACAATTATACAATTGAGCAAATGAACAATTGTACAATTGAACAAATGAACAATTGACAATTGAACAAATGAACAATTGACAATTGAACAAATGAACAATTGACAATTGAACAAATGAACGAATGAACGAATGAACAAATGAACAAATGAACAAATGAACAAGTGGACAAATGAACGAATGGACAAATGAACAAATGAACAAATGAACAAGTGAACAAATGAACAAATGAACAAATCAACAAATGAACAAATGAACAAGTGGATAAATGAACGAATGGGCAAATGAACAAGTGAACAATTGTACAATTGAACAAATGAACAATTGTACAATTGAACTAATGAACAATTGTACAATTGAACAAATGAACAATTGAACAAATGAGCAATTGTACAATTGAACAAATGAACAATTGTACAATTGAACAAATGAACAATTGTACAATTGAACAAATGAACAATTGAACAAATGAACAATTGTACAATTGAACAAATGAACAATTGAACAACTGAACAAATGAACAAATGAACAAATGAGCAAATGAACATATGAAGAAATGAACAAATGAACAAATGAACAAATGAGCAAATGAACATATGAAGAAATGAACAAATGAACAAATGAACAAATGAACAAATGAACAAATGAACAATTGTACAATTGTACAATTGTACAATTGTACAATTGAACAAATGAACATATGAACAAATGAACAAGTGGAAAAATGAACGAATGGACAAATGAACAAATGAACAAATTAACAAGTGGACAAATGAACGAATGGACAAATGAACAAATGAACAAATGAACAAATGAACAAATGTACAAAGTGAACAAATGAACAAAAGAACAAATGAACAAATGAACAATTATACAATTGAACAAATGAACAATTGTACAATTGAACATATGAACAATTGACAATTGAACGAATGAACGAATGAACAAATGAACAAATGAACACGTGGACAAATGAACGAATGGACAAATGAACAAATGAACAAGTGAACAAATGAACAAATGAACAAATGAACAAATGAACAAATGAACAAGTGGACAAATGAACGAATGGGCAAATGAACAAGTGAACAATTGTACAATTGAACAAATGAACAATTGTACAATTGAACAATTGTACAATTGAACAAATGAACAATTGAACAAATGAACAAATGAAGAAATGAAGAATTGGACAAAAGAACAAATGAACAAATGAACAAGTGAACAAATGAACAAATGAACAAGTGGACAAATGAACGAATGGACAAATGAACAAATGAGCAATTGTACAATTGAACAAATGAACAATTGTACAATTGAACAAATGAGCAATTGTACAATTGGACAAATTAACAATTGAACAAATTGACAATTGAACAATTGAACTAATGAACAAATGAAGAAATGAACAATTGTACAGTTGAACAAATGAAGAAATGAAGAATTGGACAAAAGAACAATTGAACAAATGAACAAGTGAACAAATGAACAAAAGAACAAATGAACAAATGAACAAATGGACAAATGAACAACTGAGCAAATGAATATATGAAGAAATGAACAAATGAAGAAATGAACAAATGGACAAATGAACAATTGTACAATTGAACAAATAAAGAATTGTACAATTGAACAAATGAACAATTGTACAATTGAACAAATGAAGAAATGAAGAATTGGACAAAAGAACAAATGAACAAGTGAACAAATGAACAAAAGAACAAATGAACAAATGAACAAATGGACAAATGAACAACTGAGCAAATGAATATATGAAGAAATGAACAAATGAAGAAATGAACAAATGGACAAATGAACAATTGTACAATTGAACAAATAAAGAATTGTACAATTGAACAAATGAACAATTGTACAATTGAACAAATGAACAATTGTACAATTGAACAAATGAACAATTGAACAAATGAAGAAATGAACAAATGAACAAATGAACAATTGTACAATTGTACAAATGAAGAAATGAAGAATTGGACAAAAGAACAAATGAACAAATGAACAAGTGAACAAATGAACAAATGAACAAATGAACAAATGAACAAGTGGACAAATGAACGAATGGACAAAAAAACAAATGAACAAATGAACAAATGAACAAGTGAACAAATGAACAAATGAACAAATGAACAAATGAACAAGTGAACAAATGAACAAATGAACGAATGAACAAATGAACAAATGAACAATTGTACAATTGTACAATTGAACAAATGAACGAATGAACGAATGAACAAATGAACAAATGAACGAATGAACGAATGGACAAATGAACAAATGAGCAAATGAACAAATGAACAAATCAACAAGTGAACAAATGAACAAATGAACAAATGAACAAGTGGACAAATGAACGAATGGACAAATGAACAAATGAACAAATGGACAAATGAACAAGTGAACAAATGAACAAATGTACAAATGAACAAATGAACAAGTGGACAAATAAACGAATGGACAAATGAACAAATGAATAATTGTACAATTGAACAAATGAACATATGAACAAATGAACAAATGAACAAATGACCAATGGACAAATGAACAAATGAACAAATGAAAAAATGACCAAATGAACAAATGAGCGAATGAACGAATGAACAAATGAACAATTGTACAATTGAACAAATGAAAAATTGTACAATTGGACAAATGAACAATTGAGCAATTGAACAATTGAAGAAATGAACAAATGAACAAATGAACAAATGAACAAATGAACAATTGTACAATTGTACAAATGAAGAAATGAAGAATTGGTTAAAAGAACAAATGAACAAATGATCAAGTGAACAAAAGAACAAGTGAACAAATGAGCAAATGAACAAAGGAACAAATGAACAAATGAACAAATGAACAAATGAACAAATGAACAAATGAACAAATGAACAAATGAACAAATGAACAAATGAACAAATGTACAATTGTACAATTGTACAATTGAACAAATGAACATATGAACAAATGAACAAGTGGAAAAATGAACGAATGGACAAATGAACAAATGAACAAATGAACAAGTGAACAAATGAACAAATGAACAAATGAACAAGTGGACAAATGTACGAATGGACAAAAAAACAAATGAACAAATGAACAAATGAACAAGTGAACAAATGAACAAATGAACAAATGAACAAGTGAACAAATGAACAAATGAACGAATGAACAAATGAACAAATGAACGAATGAACAAATGAACAAATGAACAATTGTACAATTGTACAATTGAACAAATGAACGAATGAACGAATGAACGAATGAACAAATGAACAAATGAACGAATGAACGAATGGACAAATGAACAAATGAGCAAATGAACAAATGAACAAATCAACAAGTGAACAAATGAACAAATGAACAAATGAACAAATGAACAAGTGGACAAATGAACGAATGGACAAATGAACAATTGTACAATTGAACAAATGAACAATTGTACAATTGAATAAATGAACAAATGAACAATTGTACAATTGAATAAATGAACAAATGAACAATTGTACAATTGAATAAATGAACAAATGAACAATTGTACAAATGAACAATTGTACAATTGAACAAATGAACAATTGTACAATTGAACAAATGAACAAATGAACAAATGAACAAATGAACAATTGTACAATTGAACAAATGAACAAATGAACAAATGAGCAAATCAACAGTTGTACAATTGTACAATTGAACAAATGAACAAATGAACGAATGAACAAATGAACAAATGAACAAATGAACAAGTGGACAAATGAACGAATGGACAAATGAACAAATGAACAAATGGACAAATGAACAAGTGAACAAATGAACAAATGTACAAATGAACAAATGAACAAGTGGACAAATAAACGAATGGACAAATGAACAAATGAATAATTGTACAATTGAACAAATGAACATATGAACAAATGAACAAATGAACAAATGAACAAATGGACAAATGAACAAATGAACAAATGAACAAATGACCAAATGAACAAATGAGCGAATGAACGAATGAACAAATGAACAATTGTACAATTGAACAAATGAAAAATTGTACAATTGGACAAATGAACAATTGAGCAATTGAACAATTGAAGAAATGAACAAATGAACAAATGAACAAATGAACAAATGAACAAATGAACAAATGAACAAATGAACAAATGAACAATTGTACAATTGTACAATTGAACAAATGAACATATGAACAAATGGACAAGTGGAAAAATGAACGAATGGACAAATGAACAAATGAACAAATGAACAAGTGATCAAATGAACAAATGAACAAATGAACAAGTGGACAAATGTACGAATGGACAAAAAACAAATGAACAAATGAACAAATGAACAAGTGAACAAATGAACAAATGAACAAATGAACAAGTGAACAAACGAACAAATGAACGAATGAACAAATGAACAAATGAACAAATGGACAAATGAACAAAAAGAAACAAATGAACGAATGAACAAATGATAAATTGAAAAAATGAACAAATGAATAAATAAACAAATGATCAAATGAACAAACGAACAAGTGAACAAATGAACAAATGTACAATTGAACAAATCAACAACTGTACAATTGTACAATTGAACAAATGAACCAATGAACGAATGAACAAATGAACAAATGAACAAATTAACAAGTGGACAAATGAACGAATGGACAAATGAACAAATGAACAAATGAACAAATGAAGAAATGTACGAAATGAACAAATGAACAAATGAACAAATGAACAAATGGACAAATGGACAAATGAACAAATTAACAAGTGGACAAATGAACGAATGGACAAATGAACAAATGAACAAATGAAGAAATGTACGAAGTGAACAATTGAACAAATGAACAAATGAACAAATAAACAAATGGACAAATGGACAAATGAACAAAAGAACAAATGAACAAATGAACAATTATACAATTGAACAAATGAACAATTGTACAATTGAACAAATGAACAATTGACAATTGAACAAATGAACAATTGACAATTGAACAAATGAACGAATGAACGAATGAACAAATGAACAAAGGAACAAATGAACAAGTGGACAAATGAACGAATGGACAAATGAACAAATGAACAAATGAACAAGTGGACAAATGAACGAATGGACAAATGAACAATTACAATTGTTCA
The DNA here is from genome assembly GCF_051020955.1 of Megalopta genalis. NCBI lineage: Eukaryota > Metazoa > Arthropoda > Insecta > Hymenoptera > Halictidae > Megalopta > Megalopta genalis. The sequence continues at coordinate 1,496,435 of NW_027476111.1, read as the reverse complement.
TTTGTTCAATTGTACAATTGAATAAATGAACAAATGAACAATTGTACAATTGAATAAATGAACAAATGAACAATTGTACAATTGAATAAATGAACAAATGAACAATTGTACAATTGAACAAATGAACAATTGTACAATTGAACAAATGAACAATTGTACAATTGAACAAATGAACAATTGTACAAATGAACAATTGTACAATTGAACAAATGAACAATTGTACAATTGAACAAATGAACAAATGAACAAATGAACAAATGAACAATTGTACAATTGAACAAATGAACAAATGAACAAATGAGCAAATCAACAGTTGTACAATTGTACAATTGAACAAATGAACAAATGAACGAATGAACAAATGAACAAATGAACAAATGAACAAGTGGACAAATGAACGAATGGACAAATGAACAAATGAACAAATGGACAAATGAACAAGTGAACAAATGAACAAATGTACAAATGAACAAATGAACAAGTGGACAAATAAACGAATGGACAAATGAACAAATGAATAATTGTACAATTGAACAAATGAACATATGAACAAATGAACAAATGAACAAATGAACAAATGGACAAATGAACAAATGAACAAATGAACAAATGACCAAATGAACAAATGAGCGAATGAACGAATGAACAAATGAACAATTGTACAATTGAACAAATGAAAAATTGTACAATTGGACAAATGAACAATTGAGCATTTGAACAATTGAAGAAATGAACAAATGAACAAATGAACAAATGAACAAATGAACAAATGAACAAATGAACAAATGAACAAATGAACAATTGTACAATTGTACAATTGTACAATTGTACAATTGTACAATTGTACAATTGAACAAATGAACATATGAACAAATGAACAAGTGGAAAAATGAACGAATGGACAAATGAACAAATGAACAAATGAACAAGTGATCAAATGAACAAATGAACAAATGAACAAGTGGACAAATGTACGAATGGACAAAAAACAAATGAACAAATGAACAAATGAACAAGTGAACAAATGAACAAATGAACAAATGAACAAGTGAACAAACGAACAAATGAACGAATGAACAAATGAACAAATGAACAAATGGACAAATGAACAAAAAGAAACAAATGAACGAATGAACAAATGATAAATTGAAAAAATGAACAAATGAATAAATAAACAAATGATCAAATGAACAAACGAACAAGTGAACAAATGAACAAATGTACAATTGAACAAATCAACAACTGTACAATTGTACAATTGAACAAATGAACCAATGAACGAATGAACAAATGAACAAATGAACAAATTAACAAGTGGACAAATGAACGAATGGACAAATGAACAAATGAACAAATGAACAAATGAAGAAATGTACGAAATGAACAAATGAACAAATGAACAAATGAACAAATGGACAAATGGACAAATGAACAAATTAACAAGTGGACAAATGAACGAATGGACAAATGAACAAATGAACAAATGAAGAAATGTACGAAGTGAACAATTGAACAAATGAACAAATGAACAAATAAACAAATGGACAAATGGACAAATGAACAAAAGAACAAATGAACAAATGAACAATTATACAATTGAACAAATGAACAATTGTACAATTGAACAAATGAACAATTGACAATTGAACAAATGAACAATTGACAATTGAACAAATGAACGAATGAACGAATGAACAAATGAACAAAGGAACAAATGAACAAGTGGACAAATGAACGAATGGACAAATGAACAAATGAACAAATGAACAAGTGAACAAATGAACAAATGAACAAATCAACAAATGAACAAATGAACAAGTGGATAAATGGACGAATGGGCAAATGAACAAGTGAACAATTGTACAATTGAACAAATGAACAATTGTACAATTGAACTAATGAACAATTGTACAATTGAACAAATGAACAATAGAACAATTGAACAAATGAGCAATTGTACAATAGAACAAATGAACAATTGTACAATTGAACAAATGAGCAATTGTACAATTGAACAATTGAACAATTGTACAATTGAACAAATGAACAATTGAACAAATGAACAATTGTACAATTGAACAAATGAACAATTGAACAACTGAACAAATGAACAAATGAACAAATGAACAAATGAGCAAATGAACATATGAAGAAATGAACAAATGAACAAATGAACAAATGAACAAATGAACAAATGAACAAATGAACAAATGAACAAATGAACAAATGAACAATTGTACAATTGTACAATTGTACAATTGTACAATTGAACAAATGAACATATGAACAAATGAACAAGTGGAAAAATGAACGAATGGACAAATGAACAAATGAACAAATCAACAAGTGGACAAATGAACGAATGGACAAATGAACAAATGAACAAATGAACAAATGAACAAATGTACGAAGTGAACAAATGAACAAATGAACAAATGAACAATTGTACAATTGAACAAATGAACAATTGAACAATTGAACAAATGAGCAATTGTACAATTGAACAAATGAACAATTGTACAATTGAACAAATGAGCAATTGTACAATTGAACAAATGAACAATTGTACAATTGAACAAATGAACAATTGAACAAATGAACAATTGTACAATTGAACAAATGAACAATTGAACAACTGAACAAATGAACAAATGAAGAAATGAACAAATGAGCAAATGAACATATGAAGAAATGAACAAATGAACAAATGAACAAATGAACAAATGAACAAATGAACAAATGAACAAATGAACAAATGAACAAATGAACAATTGTACAATTGTACAATTGTACAATTGTACAATTGAACAAATGAACAAATGAACAAATGAACAAGTGGAAAAATGAACGAATGGACAAATGAACAAATGAACAAATTAACAAGTGTACAAATGAACGAATGGACAAATGAACAAATGAACAAATGAACAAATGAACAAATGAACAAATGAACAAATGAACAATTATACAATTGAACAAATGAACAATTGTACAATTGAACAAATGAACAATTGACAATTGAACAAATGAACGAATGAACAAATGAACAAATGAACACGTGGACAAATGAACGAATGGACAAATGAACAAATGAACAAATGAACAAGTGAACAAATGAACAAATGAACAAATGAACAAATGAACAAGTGGACAAATGAACGAATGGGCAAATGAACAAGTGAACAATTGTACAATTGAACAAATGAACAATTGTACAATTGAACAAATGAACAATTGAACAAATGAACAAATGAACAAATGAACAAATGAACAAATGATCAAATGAACAAATGAACAAGTGAACAAATGAACAAATGAACAAATGAACGATTGAACAAATGAACAAGTGAACAAGTGAACAAATGAACAAGTGAACAAATGAACGAATGAACAAATGAACAAATGAACAATTGTACAATTGAACATATGAACAATTGTACAATTGAACAAATGAACAATTGTACTATTGAACAAAAGAACAATTGTACAATTGAACAAATGAACAATTGTACTATTGAACAAAAGAACAATTGTACAATTGAACAAATGAACAATTGTACAATTGAACAAATGAACAATTGTACAATTGATCAAATGAACAATTGTACTATTGAACAAATGTACAATTGTACAATTGAACAAATGAACATATGAACAAATGAACAAATGAACAAATGAACAAATGAACAAATGAACAAATGAACAAATGAACAAATGAACAAATGAACAAATGAACAAATGAACAAATGAACAAATGAACAAGTGAACAAATGAACAAATGAACAAATGAACAAGTGAACAAATGAACAAATGAACGAATGAACAAATGAACAAATGAACAATTGTACAATTGAACAAATGAACGAATGAACGAATGAACGAATGAACAAATGAACAAATGAACAAATGGACAAATGGACAAATGAACAGAAGAACAAATGAACAAATGAACAATTATACAATTGAACAAATGAACAATTGTACAATTGAACAAATGAACAATTGTACAATTGAACAAATGAACAATTGACAATTGAACAAATGAACGAATGAACGAATGAACAAATGAACAAATGAACAAATGAACGAATGAACAAATGAACAATTGTTCAATTGAACAAATGAACAATTGTACAATTGAACAAATGAACAAATGAACAAATGAACAAGTGAACAAATGAACAAATGAACAAATGAACAAATGAACAAATGAACAAATGAACAAATGAACAAATGAACAAATGAACAAATGAACAAATGAACAAATGACAATTGAACAAATGAAGAAATGAAGAATTGGACAAAAGAACAAATGAACAAATGAACAAGTGAACAAATGAACAATTGTACAATTGAACAAATGATCAATTGAACAATTGAACAATTGAACAAATGAACAAATGAACAAATGAACAAATGAACAAATGAAAAAATGAACAAATGAACAATTGTACAATTGAACAAATGAACAATTGTACAATTGAACAAATGATCAATTGTTCAAATGAACAAATGAACAATTGTACAATTGAACAAATGATCAATTGAACAATTGAACAATAGAACAATTGAACAAATGAACAAATGAACAAATGAACAAATGAACAAATGAACAAATGAACAAGTGAACAAATGAACAAATGAACGAATGAACAAATGAACAAATGAACAATTGTACAATTGTACAATTGAACAAATGAACGAATGAACGAATGAACGAATGAACGAATGAACGAATGAACAAATGAACAAATGAACAAATGGACAAATGAACAAAAAGAAACAAATGAACGAATGAGCGAATGAACGAATGAACAAATGATAAATTGAAAAAATGAACAAATGAATAAATAAACAAATGATCAAATGAACAAACGAACAAGTGAACAAATGAACAAATGTACAATTGAACAAATCAACAACTGTACAATTGTACAATTGAACAAATCAACAACTGTACAATTGTACAATTGAACAAATGAACCAATGAACGAATGAACAAATGTACAAATGAACAAATTAACAAGTGGACAAATGAACGAATGGACAAATGAACAAATGAACAAATGAACAAATGAAGAAATGTACAAAGTGAACAAGTGAACAAATGAACAAATGAACAAATGAACAAATGAACAAATGAACAAATGAACAAATGGACAAATGGACAAATGAACAAAAGAACAAATGAACAAATGAACAATTGTACAATTGAACAAATGAACAATTGTACAATTGAACAAATGAACAATTGACAATTGAACAAATGAACGAATGAACGAATGAACAAATGAACAAATGAACAAATGAACAAGTGGACAAATGAACGAATGGACAAATGAACAAATGAACAAATGAACAAGTGAACAAATGAACAAATGAACAAATCAACAAATAAACAAATGAACAAGTGGATAAATGAACGAATGGGCAAATGAACAAGTGAACAATTGTACAATTGAACAAATGAACAATTGTACAATTGAACTAATGAACAATTGTACAATTGAACAAATGAACAATTGAACAATTGAACAAATGAGCAATTGTACAATTGAACAAATGAACAATTGTACAATTGAACAAATGAGCAATTGTACAATTGAACAAATGAACAATTGTACAATTGAACAAATGAACAATTGTACAATTGAACAAATGAACAATTGAACAACTGAACAAATGAACAAATGAACAAATGAACAAATGAGCAAATGAACATATGAAGAAATGAACAAATGAACAAATGAACAAATGAACAAATGAACAAATGAACAATTGTACAATTGTACAATTGAACAAATGAACATATGAACAAATGAACAAGTGGAAAAATGAACGAATGGACAAATGAACAAATGAACAAATTAACAAGTGGACAAATGAACGAATGGACAAATGAACAAATGAACAAATGAACGAATGGACAAATGAACAAATGAACAAATGAACAAGTGAACAAATGAACAAATGAACAAATGAACAAATGAACAAATGAACAAAAAGAAACAAATGAACGAATGAACGAATGAACGAATGAACAAATGATAAATTGAAAAAATGAACAAATGAATAAATAAACAAATGATCAAATGAACAAACGAACAAGTGAACAAATGAACAAATGTACAATTGAACAAATCAACAACTGTACAATTGTACAATTGAACAAATGAACCAATGAACGAATGAACAAATGAACAAATGAACAAATTAACAAGTGGACAAATGAACGAATGGACAAATGATCAAATGAACAAATGATCAAATGAAGAAATGTACAAAGTGAACAAATGAACAAATGAACAAATGAACAAATGAACAATTGTACAATTGTACAATTGAACAAATGAACATATGAACAAATGAACAAGTGGAAAAATGAACGAATGGACAAATGAACAAATGAACAAATTAACAAGTGGACAAATGAACGAATGGACAAATGAACAAATGAACAAATGAACAAATGTACAAAGTATAACAAATGAACAAATGAACAAATGAACAAATGGACAAATGGACAAATGAACAAAAGAACAAATGAACAAATGAACAATTATACAATTGAACAAATGAACAATTGTACAATTGAACAAATGAACAATTGACAATTGAACAAATGAACGAATGAACGAATGAACAAATGAACAAATGAACAAATGAACAAGTGGACAAATGAACGAATGGACAAATGAACAAATGAACAAATGAACAAATGAACAAATGACCAAATGAACAAATGAGCGAAAGAACGAATGAAAAAATGAACAAATGAACAAATGAACAAATGAACAATTGTACAATTGAACATATGGACAATTTTACAATTGAACAAATGAACAATTGTACTATTGAACAAAAGAACAATTGTACAATTGAACAAATGAACAATTGTACTATTGAACAAAAGAACAATTGTACAATTGAACAAATGAACAATTGTACAATTGAACAAATGAACAATTGTACAATTGATCAAATGAACAATTGTACTATTGAACAAATGTACAATTGTACAATTGAACAAATGAACATATGAACAAATGAACAAATGAACAAATGAACAAATGAACAAATGAACAAATGAACAAGTGAACAAATGCGCGAATGAACGAATGAAAAAATGAACAATTGTACAATTGAACAAATGAACATTTGAACAATTGGACAATTGAACAAATGAACAAATGAACAAATGAACAAATGAACAAATGAACAAATGAACAAATGATCAAATGAACAAATGAACAAATGAACAAGTGAACAAATGAACAAATGAACAAGTGGACAAATGAACGAATGGACAAATGAACAAATGAACAATTGTACAATTGAACAAATGAGCAATTGTACAATTGGACAAATTAACAATTGAACAAATTGACAATTGAACAATTGAACAAATGAACAAATGAACAAATGAAGAAATGAACAATTGTACAGTTGAACAAATGAAGAAATGAAGAATTGGACAAAAGAACAAATGAACAAATGAACAAGTGAACAAATGAACAAAAGAACAAATGAACAAATGAACAAATGGACAAATGAACAACTGAGCAAATGAACATATGAAGAAATGAACAAATGAAGAAATGAACAAATGGACAAATGAACAATTGTACAATTGAACAAATAAAGAATTGTACAATTGAACAAATGAACAATTGTACAATTGAACAAATGAACAATTGTACAATTGAACAAATGAACAAATGAACAAATGAACAAATGAACAAATGAACAAATGAACAATTGTACAATTGAACAAATGAAAAATTGTACAATTGGACAAATGAACAATTGAGCAATTGAACAATTGAAGAAATGAACAAATGAACAAATGAACAAATGAACAAATGAACAAATGAACAAATGAACAAATGAACAAATGAACAATTGTACAATTGTACAATTGAACAAATGAACATATGAACAAATGAACAAGTGGAAAAATGAACGAATGGACAAATGAACAAATGAACAAATGAACAAGTGATCAAATGAACAAATGAACAAATGAACAAGTGGACAAATGTACGAATGGACAAAAAACAAATGAACAAATGAACAAATGAACAAGTGAACAAATGAACAAATGAACAAATGAACAAGTGAACAAACGAACAAATGAACGAATGAACAAATGAACAAATGAACAAATGGACAAATGAACAAAAAGAAACAAATGAACGAATGAACAAATGATAAATTGAAACAATGAACAAATGAATAAATAAACAAATGATCAAATGAACAAACGAACAAGTGAACAAATGAACAAATGTACAATTGAACAAATCAACAACTGTACAATTGTACAATTGAACAAATGAACCAATGAACGAATGAACAAATGAACAAATGAACAAATTAACAAGTGGACAAATGAACGAATGGACAAATGAACAAATGAACAAATGAACAAATGAAGAAATGTACGAAATGAACAAATGAACAAATGAACAAATGAACAAATGAACAAATGGACAAATGGACAAATGAACAAATTAACAAGTGGACAAATGAACGAATGGACAAATGAACAAATGAACAAATGAACAAATGAACAAATGAACAAGTGAACAAATGCGCGAATGAACGAATGAAAAAATGAACAATTGTACAATTGAACAAATGAACATTTGAACAATTGGACAATTGAACAAATGAACAAATGAACAAATGAACAAATGAACAAATGAACAAATGATCAAATGAACAAATGAACAAATGAACAAGTGAACAAATGAACAAATGAACAAGTGGACAAATGAACGAATGGACAAATGAACAAATGAACAATTGTACAATTGAACAAATGAGCAATTGTACAATTGGACAAATTAACAATTGAACAAATTGACAATTGAACAATTGAACAAATGAACAAATGAACAAATGAAGAAATGAACAATTGTACAGTTGAACAAATGAAGAAATGAAGAATTGGACAAAAGAACAAATGAACAAATGAACAAGTGAACAAATGAACAAAAGAACAAATGAACAAATGAACAAATGGACAAATGAACAACTGAGCAAATGAACATATGAAGAAATGAACAAATGAAGAAATGAACAAATGGACAAATGAACAATTGTACAATTGAACAAATAAAGAATTGTACAATTGAACAAATGAACAATTGTACAATTGAACAAATGAACAATTGTACAATTGAACAAATGAACAAATGAACAAATGAACAAATGAACAAATGAACAAATGAACAATTGTACAATTGAACAAATGAAAAATTGTACAATTGGACAAATGAACAATTGAGCAATTGAACAATTGAAGAAATGAACAAATGAACAAATGAACAAATGAACAAATGAACAAATGAACAAATGAACAAATGAACAAATGAACAATTGTACAATTGTACAATTGAACAAATGAACATATGAACAAATGAACAAGTGGAAAAATGAACGAATGGACAAATGAACAAATGAACAAATGAACAAGTGATCAAATGAACAAATGAACAAATGAACAAGTGGACAAATGTACGAATGGACAAAAAACAAATGAACAAATGAACAAATGAACAAGTGAACAAATGAACAAATGAACAAATGAACAAGTGAACAAACGAACAAATGAACGAATGAACAAATGAACAAATGAACAAATGGACAAATGAACAAAAAGAAACAAATGAACGAATGAACAAATGATAAATTGAAACAATGAACAAATGAATAAATAAACAAATGATCAAATGAACAAACGAACAAGTGAACAAATGAACAAATGTACAATTGAACAAATCAACAACTGTACAATTGTACAATTGAACAAATGAACCAATGAACGAATGAACAAATGAACAAATGAACAAATTAACAAGTGGACAAATGAACGAATGGACAAATGAACAAATGAACAAATGAACAAATGAAGAAATGTACGAAATGAACAAATGAACAAATGAACAAATGAACAAATGAACAAATGGACAAATGGACAAATGAACAAATTAACAAGTGGACAAATGAACGAATGGACAAATGAACAAATGAACAAATGAACAAATGAAGAAATGTACGAAGTGAACAATTGAACAAATGAACAAATGAACAAATGAACAAATGGACAAATGGACAAATGAACAAAAGAACAAATGAACAAATGAACAATTATACAATTGAACAAATGAACAATTGTACAATTGAACAAATGAACAATTGACAATTGAACAAATGAACAATTGACAATTGAACAAATGAACGAATGAACGAATGAACAAATGAACAAAGGAACAAATGAACAAGTGGACAAATGAACGAATGGACAAATGAACAAATGAACAAATGAACAAGTGAACAAATGAACAAATGAACAAATCAACAAATGAACAAATGAACAAGTGGATAAATGAACGAATGGGCAAATGAACAAGTGAACAATTGTACAATTGAACAAATGAACAATTGTACAATTGAACTAATGAACAATTGTACAATTGAACAAATGAACAATAGAACAATTGAACAAATGAGCAATTGTACAATTGAACAAATGAACAATTGTACAATTGAACAAATGAGCAATTGTACAATTGAACAAATGAACAATTGTACAATTGAACAAATGAACAATTGAACAAATGAACAATTGTACAATTGAACAAATGAACAATTGAACAACTGAACAAATAAACAAATGAACAATTGAACAACTGAACAAATGAACAAATGAACAAATGAGCAAATGAACATATGAAGAAATGAACAAATGAACAAATGAACAAATGAACAAATGAACAAATGAACAAATGAACAAATGAACAAATGAACAATTGTACAATTGTACAATTGTACAATTGAACAAATGAACAAATGAACAAATGAACAAGTGGAAAAATGAACGAATGGACAAATGAACAAATGAACAAATTAGCAAGTGGACAAATGAACGAATGGACAAATGAACAAATGAACAAATGAACAAATGAACAAATGAACAAATGTACAAAGTGAACAAATGAACAAATGAACAAATGAACAAATGGACAAATGGACAAATGAACAAAAGAACAAATGAACAAATGAACAATTATACAATTGAACAAATGAACAATTGTACAATTGAACAAATGAACAAGTGAACAAATGAACAAATGAACAAATGAACAAATGAACAAATGAACAAAAAGAAACAAATGAACGAATGAACGAATGAACGAATGAACAAATGATAAATTGAAAAAATGAACAAATGAATAAATAAACAAAAATCAAATGAACAAACGAACAAGTGAACAAATGAACAAATGTACAATTGAACAAATCAACAACTGTACAATTGTACAATTGAACAAATGAACCAATGAACGAATGAACAAATGAACAAATGAACAAATTAACAAGTGGACAAATGAACGAATGGACAAATGATCAAATGAACAAATGATCAAATGAAGAAATGTACAAAGTGAACAAATGAACAAATGAACAAATGAACAAATGAACAATTGTACAATTGTACAATTGAACAAATGAACATATGAACAAATGAACAAGTGGAAAAATGAACGAATGGACAAATGAACAAATGAACAAATTAACAAGTGGACAAATGAACGAATGGACAAATGAACAAATGAACAAATGAACAAATGTACAAAGTATAACAAATGAACAAATGAACAAATGAACAAATGGACAAATGGACAAATGAACAAAAGAACAAATGAACAAATGAACAATTATACAATTGAACAAATGAACAATTGTACAATTGAACAAATGAACAATTGACAATTGAACAAATGAACGAATGAACGAATGAACAAATGAACAAATGAACAAATGAACAAGTGGACAAATGAACGAATGGACAAATGAACAAATGAACAAATGAACAAATGAACAAATGACCAAATGAACAAATGAGCGAAAGAACGAATGAAAAAATGAACAAATGAACAAATGAACAAATGAACAATTGTACAATTGAACATATGGACAATTTTACAATTGAACAAATGAACAATTGTACTATTGAACAAAAGAACAATTGTACAATTGAACAAATGAACAATTGTACTATTGAACAAAAGAACAATTGTACAATTGAACAAATGAACAATTGTACAATTGAACAAATGAACAATTGTACAATTGATCAAATGAACAATTGTACTATTGAACAAATGTACAATTGTACAATTGAACAAATGAACATATGAACAAATGAACAAATGAACAAATGAACAAATGAACAAATGAACAAATGAACAAGTGAACAAATGCGCGAATGAACGAATGAAAAAATGAACAATTGTACAATTGAACAAATGAACATTTGAACAATTGAACAATTGAACAAATGAACAAATGAACAAATGAACAAATGAACAAATGAACAAATGAACAAATGATCAAATGAACAAATGAACAAATGAACAAGTGAACAAATGAACAAATGAACAAGTGGACAAATGAACGAATGGACAAATGAACAAATGAACAATTGTACAATTGAACAAATGAGCAATTGTACAATTGGACAAATTAACAATTGAACAAATTGACAATTGAACAATTGAACAAATGAACAAATGAACAAATGAAGAAATGAACAATTGTACAGTTGAACAAATGAAGAAATGAAGAATTGGACAAAAGAACAAATGAACAAATGAACAAGTGAACAAATGAACAAAAGAACAAATGAACAAATGAACAAATGGACAAATGAACAACTGAGCAAATGAACAGATGAAGAAATGAACAAATGAAGAAATGAACAAATGGACAAATGAACAATTGTACAATTGAACAAATAAAGAATTGTACAATTGAACAAATGAACAATTGTACAATTGAACAAATGAACAATTGTACAATTGAACAAATGAACAAATGAACAAATGAACAAATGAACAAATGAACAAATGAACAATTGTACAATTGAACAAATGAAAAATTGTACAATTGGACAAATGAACAATTGAGCAATTGAACAATTGAAGAAATGAACAAATGAACAAATGAACAAATGAACAAATGAACAAATGAACAAATGAACAAATGAACAAATGAACAAATGAACAAATGAACAATTGTACAATTGTACAATTGAACAAATGAACATATGAACAAATGAACAAGTGGAAAAATGAACGAATGGACAAATGAACAAATGAACAAATGAACAAGTGATCAAATGAACAAATGAACAAATGAACAAGTGGACAAATGTACGAATGGACAAAAAACAAATGAACAAATGAACAAATGAACAAGTGAACAAATGAACAAATGAACAAATGAACAAGTGAACAAACGAACAAATGAACGAATGAACAAATGAACAAATGAACAAATGGACAAATGAACAAAAAGAAACAAATGAACGAATGAACAAATGATAAATTGAAACAATGAACAAATGAATAAATAAACAAATGATCAAATGAACAAACGAACAAGTGAACAAATGAACAAATGTACAATTGAACAAATCAACAACTGTACAATTGTACAATTGAACAAATGAACCAATGAACGAATGAACAAATGAACAAATGAACAAATTAACAAGTGGACAAATGAACGAATGGACAAATGAACAAATGAACAAATGAACAAATGAAGAAATGTACGAAATGAACAAATGAACAAATGAACAAATGAACAAATGAACAAATGGACAAATGGACAAATGAACAAATTAACAAGTGGACAAATGAACGAATGGACAAATGAACAAATGAACAAATGAACAAATGAAGAAATGTACGAAGTGAACAATTGAACAAATGAACAAATGAACAAATGAACAAATGGACAAATGGACAAATGAACAAAAGAACAAATGAACAAATGAACAATTATACAATTGAACAAATGAACAATTGTACAATTGAACAAATGAACAATTGACAATTGAACAAATGAACAATTGACAATTGAACAAATGAACGAATGAACGAATGAACAAATGAACAAAGGAACAAATGAACAAGTGGACAAATGAACGAATGGACAAATGAACAAATGAACAAATGAACAAGTGAACAAATGAACAAATGAACAAATCAACAAATGAACAAATGAACAAGTGGATAAATGAACGAATGGGCAAATGAACAAGTGAACAATTGTACAATTGAACAAATGAACAATTGTACAATTGAACTAATGAACAATTGTACAATTGAACAAATGAACAATAGAACAATTGAACAAATGAGCAATTGTACAATTGAACAAATGAACAATTGTACAATTGAACAAATGAGCAATTGTACAATTGAACAAATGAACAATTGTACAATTGAACAAATGAACAATTGAACAAATGAACAATTGTACAATTGAACAAATGAACAATTGAACAACTGAACAAATGAACAAATGAACAAATGAACAAATGAGCAAATGAACATATGAAGAAATGAACAAATGAACAAATGAACAAATGAACAAATGAACAAATGAACAAATGAACAAATGAACAAATGAACAAATGAACAATTGTACAATTGTACAATTGTACAATTGTACAATTGAACAAATGAACATATGAACAAATGAACAAGTGGAAAAATGAACGAATGGACAAATGAACAAATGAACAAATTAACAAGTGGACAAATGAACGAATGGACAAATGAACAAATGAACAAATGAACAAATGAACAAATGAACAAATGTACGAAGTGAACAAATGAACAAATGAACAAATGAACAATTGTACAATTGAACAAATGAACAATAGAACAATTGAACAAATGAGCAATTGTACAATTGAACAAATGAACAATTGTACAATTGAACAAATGAGCAATTGTACAATTGAACAAATGAACAATTGTACAATTGAACAAATGAACAATTGAACAAATGAACAATTGTACAATTGAACAAATGAACAATTGAACAACTGAACAAATAAACAAATGAACAATTGAACAACTGAACAAATGAACAAATGAACAAATGAGCAAATGAACATATGAAGAAATGAACAAATGAACAAATGAACAAATGAACAAATGAACAAATGAACAAATGAACAAATGAACAAATGAACAATTGTACAATTGTACAATTGTACAATTGAACAAATGAACAAATGAACAAATGAACAAGTGGAAAAATGAACGAATGGACAAATGAACAAATGAACAAATTAGCAAGTGGACAAATGAACGAATGGACAAATGAACAAATGAACAAATGAACAAATGAACAAATGAACAAATGAACAAATGTACAAAGTGAACAAATGAACAAATGAACAAATGAACAAATGGACAAATGGACAAATGAACAAAAGAACAAATGAACAAATGAACAATTATACAATTGAACAAATGAACAATTGTACAATTGAACAAATGAACAATTGACAATTGAACAAATGAAAGAATGAACAAATGAACACATGAACACGTGGACAAATGAACGAATGGACAAATGAACAAATGAACAAATGAACAAGTGAACAAATGAACAAATGAACAAATGAACAAATGAACAAGTGGACAAATGAACGAATGGGCAAATGAACAAGTGAACAATTGTACAATTGAACAAATGAACAATTGTACAATTGAACAAATGAACAAATGAACAAATGAACAAATGAACAAATGAACAAATGAACAAATGAACAATTGTACAATTGAACAAATGAAAAATTGTACAATTGGACAAATGAACAATTGAGCAATTGAACAATTGAAGAAATGAACAAATGAACAAATGAACAAATGAACAAATGAACAAATGAACAAATGAACAAATGAACAATTGTACAATTGTACAATTGAACAAATGAACATATGAACAAATGAACAAGTGGAAAAATGAACGAATGGACAAATGAACAAATGAACAAATGAACAAGTGATCAAATGAACAAATGAACAAATGAACAAGTGGACAAATGTACGAATGGACAAAAAACAAATGAACAAATGAACAAATGAACAAGTGAACAAATGAACAAATGAACAAATGAACAAGTGAACAAACGAACAAATGAACGAATGAACAAATGAACAAATGAACAAATGGACAAATGAACAAAAAGAAACAAATGAACGAATGAACAAATGATAAATTGAAAAAATGAACAAATGAATAAATAAACAAATGATCAAATGAACAAACGAACAAGTGAACAAATGAACAAATGTACAATTGAACAAATCAACAACTGTACAATTGTACAATTGAACAAATGAACCAATGAACGAATGAACAAATGAACAAATGAACAAATTAACAAGTGGACAAATGAACGAATGGACAAATGAACAAATGAACAAATGAACAAATGAAGAAATGTACGAAATGAACAAATGAACAAATGAACAAATGAACAAATGGACAAATGGACAAATGAACAAATTAACAAGTGGACAAATGAACGAATGGACAAATGAACAAATGAACAAATGAACAAATGAACAAATCAAGAAATGTACGAAGTGAACAATTGAACAAATGAACAAATGAACAAATGAACAAATGGACAAATGGACAAATGAACAAAAGAACAAATGAACAAATGAACAATTATACAATTGAACAAATGAACAATTGTACAATTGAACAAATGAACAATTGACAATTGAACAAATGAACAATTGACAATTGAACAAATGAACGAATGAACGAATGAACAAATGAACAAAGGAACAAATGAACAAGTGGACAAATGAACGAATGGACAAATGAACAAATGAACAAATGAACAAGTGAACAAATGAACAAATGAACAAATCAACAAATGAACAAATGAACAAGTGGATAAATGAACGAATGGGCAAATGAACAAGTGAACAATTGTACGATTGAACAAATGAACAATTGTACAATTGAACTAATGAACAATTGTACAATTGAACAAATGAACAATAGAACAATTGAACAAATGAGCAATTGTACAATTGAACAAATGAACAATTGTACAATTGAACAAATGAGCAATTGTACAATTGAACAAATGAACAATTGTACAATTGAACAAATGAACAATTGAACAAATGAACAATTGTACAATTGAACAAATGAACAATTGAACAACTGAACAAATGAACAAATGAACAAATGAACAAATGAACAAATGAACAAATGAACAAGTGAACAAATGATCAAATGAACAAATGAACAAGTGAACAAATGAACAAATGAACGAATGAACAAATGAACAAATGAACAAGTGGACAAATGAACGAATGGACAAATGAACAAATGAACAAATGAACAAGTGAACAAATGAACAAATGAACAAATCAACAAATGAACAAATGAACAAGTGGATAAATGAACGAATGAACAAATGAACAAGTGAACAAATGATCAAATGAACAAATGAACAAGTGAACAAATGAACAAATGAACGAATGAACAAATGAACAAATGAACAAGTGGACAAATGAACGAATGGACAAATGAACAAATGAACAAATGAACAAGTGGACAAATGAACGAATGGACAAATGAACAAATGAACAAATGAACAAGTGAACAAATGAACAAATGAACAAATCAACAAATGAACAAATGAACAAGTGGATAAATGAACGAATGGGCAAATGAACAAGTGAACAATTGTACAATTGAACAAATGAACAATTGTACAATTGAACTAATGAACAATTGTACAATTGAACAAATGAACAATTGAACAATTGAACAAATGAGCAATTGTACAATTGAACAAATGAACAATTGTACAATTGAACAAATGAGCAATTGTACAATTGAACAAATGAACAATTGTACAATTGAACAAATGAACAATTGTACAATTGAACAAATGAACAATTGAACAACTGAACAAATGAACAAATGAACAAATGAACAAATGAGCAAATGAACATATGAAGAAATGAACAAATGAACAAATGAACAAATGAACAAATGAACAAATGAACAAATGAACAATTGTACAATTGTACAATTGAACAAATGAACATATGAACAAATGAACAAGTGGAAAAATGAACGAATGGACAAATGAACAAATGAACAAATTAACAAGTGGACAAATGAACGAATGGACAAATGAACAAATGAACAAATGAACAAATGTACAAAGTGAACAAATGAACAAATGGACAAATGAACAAAAGAACAAATGAACAAATGAACAATTATACAATTGAACAAATGAACAATTGTACAATTGAACAAATGAACAATTGACAATTGAACAAATGAACGAATGAACGGATGAACAAATGAACAAATGAACAAGTGGACAAATGAACGAATGGACAAATGAACAAATGAACAAATGAACAAGTGAACAAATGAACAAATGAACAAATGAACAAATGAACAAATGAACAAAAAGAAACAAATGAACGAATGAACGAATGAACGAATGAACAAATGAAAAATTATACAATTGAACAAATGAACAATTGTACAATTGAACAAATGAACAATTGACAATTGAACAAATGAACAATTGACAATTGAACAAATGAACGAATGAACGAATGAACAAATGAACAAATGAACAAATGAACAAGTGGACAAATGAACGAATGGACAAATGAACAAATGAACAAATGAACAAGTGAACAAATGAACAAATGAACAAATCAACAAATGAACAAATGAACAAGTGGATAAATGAACGAATGGGCAAATGAACAAGTGAACAATTGACAATTGAACAAATGAACGAATGACAATTGAACAAATGAACGAATGAACGAATGAACAAATGAACAAATGAACAAATGAACAAGTGGACAAATGAACGAATGGACAAATGAACAAATGAACAAATGAACAAATGAACAAGTGAACAAATGAACAAATGAACAAATGAACAAATGAACAAATGAACAAGTGGACAAATGAACGAATGGGCAAATGAACGAATGAACAAATGAACAATTGTTCAATTGAACAAATGAACAATTGTACAATTGAACAAATGAACAAATGAACAAATGAACAAGTGAACAAATGAACAAATGAACAAATGAACAAATGAACAAATGAACAAATGAACAAATGAACAAGTGGACAAATGAACGAATGGGCAAATGAACGAATGAACAAATGAACAATTGTTCAATTGAACAAATGAACAATTGTACAATTGAACAAATGAACAATTGTACAATTGAACAAATGAACAATTGACAATTGAACAAATGAACGAATGAACGAATGAACAAATGAACAAATGAACAAATAAACAAGTGGACAAATGAACAAATGAACAATTGAACAAGTGAACAAATGAACAAATGAACAAATGAACAAATGATCAAATGACCAAATGAACAAATGAGCGAATGAACGAATGAAAAAATGAACAAATGAACAAATGAACAAATGAACAATTGTACAATTGAACATATGAACAATTTTACAATTGAACAAATGAACAATTGTACTATTGAACAAAAGAACAATTGTACAATTGAACAAATGAACAATTGTACTATTGAACAAAAGAACAATTGTACAATTGAACAAATGAACAATTGTACAATTGAACAAATGAACAATTGTACAATTGAACAAATGAACAATTGACAATTGAACAAATGAACGAATGACAATTGAACAAATGAACGAATGAACGAATGAACAAATGAACAAGTGGACAAATGAACGAATGGACAAATGAACAAATGAACAAATGAACAAATGAACAAGTGAACAAATGAACAAATGAACAAATGAACAAATGAACAAGTGGACAAATGAACGAATGGGCAAATGAACGAATGAACAAATGAACAATTGTTCAATTGAACAAATGAACAATTGTACAATTGAACAAATGAACAAATGAACAAATGAACAAGTGAACAAATGAACAAATGAACAAATGAACAAATGAACAAATGAACAAATGAACAAATGAACAAGTGGACAAATGAACGAATGGGCAAATGAACGAATGAACAAATGAACAATTGTTCAATTGAACAAATGAACAATTGTACAATTGAACAAATGAACAATTGTACAATTGAACAAATGAACAATTGACAATTGAACAAATGAACGAATGAACGAATGAACAAATGAACAAATGAACAAATAAACAAGTGGACAAATGAACAAATGAACAATTGAACAAGTGAACAAATGAACAAATGAACAAATGAACAAATGATCAAATGACCAAATGAACAAATGAGCGAATGAACGAATGAAAAAATGAACAAATGAACAAATGAACAAATGAACAATTGTACAATTGAACATATGAACAATTTTACAATTGAACAAATGAACAATTGTACTATTGAACAAAAGAACAATTGTACAATTGAACAAATGAACAATTGTACAATTGAACAAATGAACAATTGACAATTGAACAAATGAACGAATGAACGAATGAACAAATGAACAAATGAACAAATGAACAAAAAGAAACAAATGAACGAATGAACGAATGAACGAATGAACAAATGATAAATTGAAAAAATGAACAAATGAATAAATAAACAAATGATCAAATGAACAAACGAACAAGTGAACAAATGAACAAATGTACAATTGAACAAATCAACAACTGTACAATTGTACAATTGAACAAATGAACCAATGAACGAATGAACAAATGAACAAATGAACAAATTAACAAGTGGACAAATGAACGAATGGACAAATGAACAAATGAACAAATGAACAAATGAAGAAATGTACAAAGTGAACAAATGAACAAATGAACAAATGAACAAATGAACAATTGTACAATTGCACAATTGAACAAATGAACATATGAACAAATGAACAAGTGGAAAAATGAACGAATGGACAAATGAACAAATGAACAAATTAACAAGTGGACAAATGAACGAATGGACAAATGAACAAATGAACAAATGAACAAATGTACAAAGTATAACAAATGAACAAATGAACAAATGAACAAATGAACAAATGGACAAATGGACAAATGAACAAAAGAACAAATGAACAAATGAACAATTATACAATTGAACAAATGAACAATTGTACAGTTGAACAAATGAACAATTGACAATTGAACAAATGAACGAATGAACGAATGAACAAATGAACAAATGAACAAATGAACAAGTGGACAAATGAACGAATGGACAAATGAACAAATGAACAAATGAACAAGTGAACAAATGAACAAATGAACAAATGAACAAATGAACAAATGAACAAATGAACAAAAAGAAACAAATGAACGAATGAACGAATGAACGAATGAACAAATGATAAATTGAAAAAATGAACAAATGAATAAATAAACAAATGATCAAATGAACAAACGAACAAGTGAACAAATGAACAAATGTACAATTGAACAAATCAACAACTGTACAATTGTACAATTGAACAAATGAACCAATGAACGAATGAACAAATGAACAAATGAACAAATTAACAAGTGGACAAATGAACGAATGGACAAATGAACAAATGAACAAATGAACAAATGAAGAAATGTACAAAGTGAACAAATGAACAAATGAACAAATGAACAAATGTACAAATGGACAAATGGACAAATGAACAAAAGAACAAATGAACAAATGAACAATTATACAATTGAACAAATGAACAATTGTACAATTGAACAAATGAACAATTGACAATTGAACAAATGAACGAATGAACGAATGAACAAATGAACAAATGAACAAATGAACAAGTGGACAAATGAACGAATGGACAAATGAACAAATGAACAAATGAACAAATCAACAAATGAACAAATGAACAAGTGGATAAATGAACGAATGGGCAAATGAACAAGTGAACAATTGTACAATTGAACAAATGAACAATTGTACAATTGAACTAATGAACAATTGTACAATTGAACAAATGAACAATTGAACAATTGAACAAATGAGCAATTGTACAATTGAACAAATGAACAATTGTACAATTGAACAAATGAGCAATTGTACAATTGAACAAATGAACAATTGTACAATTGAACAAATGAACAATTGAACAAATGAATAATTGTACAATTGAACAAATGAACAATTGAACAACTGAACAAATGAACAAATGAACAAATGAACAAATGAGCAAATGAACATATGAAGAAATGAACAAATGAACAAATGAACAAATGAACAAATGAACAAATGAACAAATGAACAAATGAACAAATGAACAAATGAACAATTGTACAACTGTACAATTGAACAAATGAACACATGAACAAATGAACAAGTGGAAAAATGAACGAATGGGCAAATGAACAAATGAACAAATTAACAAGTGGACAAATGAACGAATGGACAGATGAACAAATGAACAAATGAACAAATGAACATATGAACAAATGAACAAGTGGAAAAATGAACGAATGGACAAATGAACAAATGAACAAATTAACAAGTGGACAAATGAACGAATGGACAAATGAACAAATGAACAAATGAACAAATGTACAAAGTGAACAAATGAACAAATGAACAAATGAACAAATGAACAAATGAACAAATGAACAAATGAACAAATGGACAAATGGACAAATGAACAAAAGAACAAATGAACAAATGAAAAATTATACAATTGAACAAATGAACAATTGTACAATTGAACAAATGAACAATTGACAATTGAACAAATGAACAATTGACAATTGAACAAATGAACGAATGAACGAATGAACAAATGAACAAATGAACAAATGAACAAGTGGACAAATGAACGAATGGACAAATGAACAAATGAACAAATGAACAAGTGAACAAATGAACAAATGAACAAATCAACAAATGAACAAATGAACAAGTGGATAAATGAACGAATGGGCAAATGAACAAGTGAACAATTGACAATTGAACAAATGAACGAATGACAATTGAACAAATGAACGAATGAACGAATGAACAAATGAACAAATGAACAAATGAACAAGTGGACAAATGAACGAATGGACAAATGAACAAATGAACAAATGAACAAATGAACAAGTGAACAAATGAACAAATGAACAAATGAACAAATGAACAAATGAACAAGTGGACAAATGAACGAATGGGCAAATGAACGAATGAACAAATGAACAATTGTTCAATTGAACAAATGAACAATTGTACAATTGAACAAATGAACAAATGAACAAATGAACAAGTGAACAAATGAACAAATGAACAAATGAACAAATGAACAAATGAACAAATGAACAAATGAACAAGTGGACAAATGAACGAATGGGCAAATGAACGAATGAACAAATGAACAATTGTTCAATTGAACAAATGAACAATTGTACAATTGAACAAATGAACAATTGTACAATTGAACAAATGAACAATTGACAATTGAACAAATGAACGAATGAACGAATGAACAAATGAACAAATGAACCAATAAACAAGTGGACAAATGAACAAATGAACAATTGAACAAGTGAACAAATGAACAAATGAACAAATGAACAAATGATCAAATGACCAAATGAACAAATGAGCGAATGAACGAATGAAAAAATGAACAAATGAACAAATGAACAAATGAACAATTGTACAATTGAACATATGAACAATTTTACAATTGAACAAATGAACAATTGTACTATTGAACAAAAGAACAATTGTACAATTGAACAAATGAACAATTGTACTATTGAACAAAAGAACAATTGTACAATTGAACAAATGAACAATTGTACAATTGAACAAATGAACAATTGTACAATTGAACAAATGAACAATTGACAATTGAACAAATGAACGAATGACAATTGAACAAATGAACGAATGAACGAATGAACAAATGAACAAATGAACAAATGAACAAGTGGACAAATGAACGAATGGACAAATGAACAAATGAACAAATGAACAAATGAACAAATGAACAAGTGAACAAATGAACAAATGAACAAATGAACAAATGAACAAGTGGACAAATGAACGAATGGGCAAATGAACGAATGAACAAATGAACAATTGTTCAATTGAACAAATGAACAATTGTACAATTGAACAAATGAACAAATGAACAAATGAACAAGTGAACAAATGAACAAATGAACAAATGAACAAATGAACAAATGAACAAATGAACAAGTGGACAAATGAACGAATGGGCAAATGAACGAATGAACAAATGAACAATTGTTCAATTGAACTAATGAACAATTGTACAATTGAACAAATGAACAATTGTACAATTGAACAAATGAACAATTGACAATTGAACAAATGAACGAATGAACGAATGAACAAATGAACAAATGAACAAATAAACAAGTGGACAAATGAACAAATGAACAATTGAACAAGTGAACAAATGAACAAATGAACAAATGAACAAATGATCAAATGACCAAATGAACAAATGAGCGAATGAACGAATGAAAAAATGAACAAATGAACAAATGAACAAATGAACAATTGTACAATTGAACATATGAACAATTTTACAATTGAACAAATGAACAATTGTACTATTGAACAAAAGAACAATTGTACAATTGAACAAATGAACAATTGTACTATTGAACAAAAGAACAATTGTACAATTGAACAAATGAACAATTGTACAATTGAACAAATGAACAATTGTACAATTGATCAAATGAACAATTGTACTTTTGAAGAAATGAGCAATTGTACAATTGAACAAATGAACAATTGTACAATTGAACAAATGAACAAATGAACAAATGAACAAGTGAACAAATGAACAAATGAACAAATCAACAAATGAACAAATGAACAAGTGGATAAATGAACGAATGGGCAAATGAACAAGTGAACAATTGTACAATTGAACAAATGAACAATTGTACAATTGAACAAATGAACAATTGTACAATTGAACTAATGAACAATTGTACAATTGAACAAATGAACAATTGAACAAATGAACAAATGAGCAATTGTACAATTGAACAAATGAAAAATTGTACAATTGAACAAATGAGCAATTGTACAATTGAACAAATGAACAATTGTACAATTGAACAAATGAACAATTGAACAAATGAACAATTGTACAATTGAACAAATGAACAATTGAACAACTGAACAAATGAACAAATGAACAAATGAGCAAATGAACATATGAAGAAATGAACAAATGAACAAATGAACAAATGAACAAATGAACAAATGAACAATTGTACAATTGTACAATTGAACAAATGAACATATGAACAAATGAACAAGTGGAAAAATGAACGAATGGACAAATGAACAAATGAACAAATTAACAAGTGGACAAATGAACGAATGGACAAATGAACAAATGAACAAATGAACAAATGAACAAATGAACAAATGTACAAAGTGAACAAATGAACAAATGAACAAATGGACAAATGGACAAATGAACAGAAGAACAAATGAACAAATGAACAATTATACAATTGAACAAATGAACAATTGTACAATTGAACAAATGAACAATTGTACAATTGAACAAATGAACAATTGACAATTGAACAAATGAACGAATGAACGAATGAACAAATGAACAAATGAACAAATGAACAAGTGGACAAATGAACGAATGGACGAATGAACAAATGAACAAATGAACAAGTGAACAAATGAACAAATGAACAAATGAACAAATGAACAAATGAACAAGTGGACAAATGAACGAATGGGCAAATGAACAAGTGAACAATTGTACAATTGAACAAATGAACAATTGTACAATTGAACAAATGAACAATTGAACAAATGAACAAATGAACAAATGAACAAATGAACAAATGAACAAATGAACAAATGATCAAATGAACAAATGAACACATGAACGAATGAACAAATGAACTAATGAACAAATGAACAAATGAACAATTGTACAATTGTACAATTGAACAAATGAACGAATGAACGAATGAACGAATGAACAAATGAACAAATGAACGAATGAACGAATGGACAAATGAACAAATCAACAAGTGAACAAATGAACAAATGAATAAATGAACCAATGAACGAATGAACAAATGAACACATGAACGAATGAACAAATGAACAAATTAACAAGTGGTCAAATGAACGAATGGACAAATGAACAAATGAACAAATGAACAAATGAAGAAATGTACAAAGTGAACAAATGAACAAATGAACAAATGAACAAATGAACAATTGTACAATTGCACAATTGAACAAATGAACATATGAACAAATGAACAAGTGGAAAAATGAACGAATGGACAAATGAACAAATGAACAAATTAACAAGTGGACAAATGAACGAATGGACAAATGAACAAATGAACAAATGAACAAATGTACAAAGTATAACAAATGAACTAATGAACAAATGAACAAATGAACAAATGGACAAATGGACAAATGAACAAAAGAACAAATGAACAAATGAACAATTATACAATTGAACAAATGAACAATTGTACAATTGAACAAATGAACAATTGACAATTGAACAAATGAACGAATGAACGAATGAACAAATGAACAAATGAACAAATGAACAAGTGGACAAATGAACGAATGGACAAATGAACAAATGAACAAATGAACAAGTGAACAAATGAACAAATGAACAAATGAACAAATGAACAAATGAACAAAAAGAAACAAATGAACGAATGAACGAATGAACGAATGAACAAATGATAAATTGAAAAAATGAACAAATGAATAAATAAACAAATGATCAAATGAACAAACGAACAAGTGAACAAATGAACAAATGTACAATTGAACAAATCAACAACTGTACAATTGTACAATTGAACAAATGAACCAATGAACGAATGAACAAATGAACAAATGAACAAATTAACAAGTGGACAAATGAACGAATGGACAAATGAACAAATGAACAAATGAACAAATGAAGAAATGTACAAAGTGAACAAATGAACAAATGAACAAATGAACAAATGTACAAATGGACAAATGGACAAATGAACAAAAGAACAAAAGAACAAATGAACAAATGAACAATTATACAATTGAACAAATGAACAATTGTACAATTGAACAAATGAACAATTGACAATTGAACAAATGAACGAATGAACGAATGAACGAATGAACGAATGAACAAATGAACAAATGAACAAATGAACAAGTGGACAAATGAACGAATGGACAAATGAACAAATGAACAAATGAACAAATCAACAAATGAACAAATGAACAAGTGGATAAATGAACGAATGGGCAAATGAACAAGTGAACAATTGTACAATTGAACAAATGAACAATTGTACAATTGAACTAATGAACAATTGTACAATTGAACAAGTGAACAATTGAACAATTGAACAAATGAGCAATTGTACAATTGAACAAATGAACAATTGTACAATTGAACAAATGAGCAATTGTACAATTGAACAAATGAACAATTGTACAATTGAACAAATGAACAATTGAACAAATGAATAATTGTACAATTGAACAAATGAACAATTGAACAACTGAACAAATGAACAAATGAACAAATGAACAAATGAGCAAATGAACATATGAAGAAATGAACAAATGAACAAATGAACAAATGAACAAATGAACAATTGTACAACTGTACAATTGAACAAATGAACACATGAACAAATGAACAAGTGGAAAAATGAACGAATGGACAAATGAACAAATGAACAAATTAACAAGTGGACAAATGAACGAATGGACAGATGAACAAATGAACAAATGAACAAATGAACAAATGTACAAAGTGAACAAATGAACAAATGAACAAATGGACAAATGGACAAATAAACAAAAGAACAAATGAACAAATGAGCAATTATACAATTGAACAAATGAACAATTGTACAATTGAACAAATGAACAATTGACAATTGAACAAATGAACGAATGACAATTGAACAAATGAACGAATGAACGAATGAACAAATGAACAAATGAACAAATGAACAAGTGGACAAATGAACGAATGGACAAATGAACAAATGAACAAATGAACAAATGAACAAGTGAACAAATGAACAAATGAACAAATGAACAAATGAACAAATGAACAAGTGGACAAATGAACGAATGGGCAAATGAACGAATGAACAAATGAACAATTGTTCAATTGAACAAATGAACAATTGTACAATTGTACAAATGAACAAATGAACAAATGAACAAGTGAACAAATGAACAAATGAACAAATGAACAAATGAACAAATGAACAAATGAACAAGTGGACAAATGAACGAATGGGCAAATGAACGAATGAACAAATGAACAATTGTTCAATTGAACAAATGAACAATTGTACAATTGAACAAATGAACAATTGTACAATTGAACAAATGAACAATTGACAATTGAACAAATGAACGAATGAACGAATGAACAAATGAACAAATGAACAAATAAACAAGTGGACAAATGAACAAATGAACAATTGAACAAGTGAACAAATGAACAAATGAACAAATGAACAAATGATCAAATGACCAAATGAACAAATGAGCGAATGAACGAATGAAAAAATGAACAAATGAACAAATGAACAAATGAACAATTGTACAATTGAACATATGAACAATTTTACAATTGAACAAATGAACAATTGTACTATTGAACAAAAGAACAATTGTACAATTGAACAAATGAACAATTGTACTATTGAACAAAAGAACAATTGTACAATTGAACAAATGAACAATTGTACAATTGAACAAATGAACCATTGTACAATTGATCAAATGAACAATTGTACTTTTGAAGAAATGAGCAATTGTACAATTGAACAAATGAACAATTGTACAATTGAACAAATGAACAATTGAACAAATGAACAATTGTACAATTGAACAAATGAACAATTGAACAACTGAACAAATAAACAAATGAACAAATGAACAAATGAGCAAATGAACATATGAAGAAATGAACAAATGAACAAATGAACAAATGAACAAATGAACAATTGTACAATTGTACAATTGAACAAATGAACATATGAACAAATGAACAAGTGGAAAAATGAACGAATGGACAAATGAACAAATGAACAAATTAACAAGTGGACAAATGAACGAATGGACAAATGAACAAATGAACAAATGAACAAATGAACAAATGAACAAATGTACAAAGTGAACAAATGAACAAATGAACAAATGAACAAATGGACAAATGGACAAATGAACAAAAGAACAAATGAACAAATGAACAATTATACAATTGAACAAATGAACAATTGTACAATTGAACAAATGAACAATTGACAATTGAACAAATGAACGAATGAACAAATGAACAAATGAACAAGTGGACAAATGAACGAATGGACAAATGAACAAATGAACAAATGTACAAGTGAACAAATGAACAAATGAACAAATGAACAAATGAACAAATGAACAAGTGGACAAATGAACGAATGGGCAAATGAACAAGTGAACAATTGTACAATTGAACAAATGAACAATTGTACAATTGAACAAATGAACAAATGAACAAATGAACAAATGAACAAATGAACAAATAAAACAAATGAACAAATAAAACAAATGAACAAATGAACAAATGACAATTGAACAAATGAAGAAATGAAGAATTGGACAAAAGAACAAATGAACAGATGAACACTTGAACAAATGAACAAGTGGACAAATGAACGAATGATCAATTGAACAAATGAACAAATGAACAATTGTACAATTGAACAAATGATCAATTGAACAATTGAACAATTGAACAAATGAACAAATGAACAAATGAACAAATGAACAAATGAACAAGTGAACAAATGAACAAATGAACGAATGAACAAATGAAAAATTGTACAATTGAACATATGAACAATTGTACAATTGAACAAATGAACAATTGTACAATTGAACAAATGAACGAATGAACGAATGAACAAATGAACAAATGATCAAATTAACAAGTGGACAAATGAACGAATGGTCAAATGAACAAATGAACAAATGAACAAATGAACAAGTGAACAAATGAACGAATGAACAAATGAACAAATGAACAAATGAACAAGTGGACAAATGAACGAATGGGCAAATGAACGAATGAACAAATGAACAATTGTTCAATTGAACAAATGAACAATTGTACAATTGAACAAATGAACAATTGTACAATTGAACAAATGAACAATTGACAATTGAACAAATGAACGAATGAACGAATGAACAAATGAACAAATGAACAAATAAACAAGTGGACAAATGAACAAATGAACAATTGAACAAGTGAACAAATGAACAAATGAACAAATGAACAAATGATCAAATGACCAAATGAACAAATGAGCGAATGAACGAATGAAAAAATGAACAAATGAACAAATGAACAAATGAACAATTGTACAATTGAACAAATGAACCAATGAACAAATGAACAAGTGGACAAATGTACGAATGGACAAAAAACAAATGAACAAATGAACAAATGAACAAGTGAACAAATGAACAAATGAACAAATGAACAAATGAACGAATGAACATATGAACGAATGAACAAATGAACAAGAGAACAATTGTACAATTGTACAATTGAACAAATGAACAAATGAACGAATGAACATATGAAGAAATGAACAAATGAACAAATGAACAAATGAACAAATGAACAAATGAACAATTGTACAATTGAACAAATGAACATATGAACAAATGAACAAGTGGAAAAATGAACGAATGGACAAATGAACAAATGAACAAATGAACAAATGAACAAGTGAACAAATGAACAAATGAACGAATGAACAAATGAACAAATGAACAATTGTACAATTGTACAATTGAACAAATGAACGAATGAACGAATGAACGAATGAACAAATGAACAAATGAACAAATGAACAATTATACAATTGAACAAATGAACAATTGTACAATTGAACAAATGAACAATTGACAATTGAACAAATGAACGAATGAACGAATGAACAAATGAACAAGTGGACAAATGAACGAATGGACAAATGAACAAATGAACAAATGAACAAATGAACAAGTGAACAAATGAACAAATGAACAAATCAACAAATGAACAAATGAACAAGTGGATAAATGAACGAATGGGCAAATGAACAAGTGAACAATTGTACAATTGAACAAATGAACAATTGTACAATTGAACAAATGAACAATTGTACAATTGAACTAATGAACAATTGTACAATTGAACAAATGAACAATTGAACAATTGAACAAATGAGCAATTGTACAATTGAACAAATGAAAAATTGTACAATTGAACAAATGAGCAATTGTACAATTGAACAAATGAACAATTGTACAATTGAACAAATGAACAATTGAACAAATGAACAATTGTACAATTGAACAAATGAACAATTGAACAACTGAACAAATGAACAAATGAACAAATGAGCAAATGAACATATGAAGAAATGAACAAATGAACAAATGAACAAATGAACAAATGAACAAATGAACAATTGTACAATTGTACAATTGAACAAATGAACATATGAACAAATGAACAAGTGGAAAAATGAACGAATGGACAAATGAACAAATGAACAAATCAACAAGTGGACAAATGAACGAATGGACAAATGAACAAATGAACAAATGAACAAATGAACAAATGAACAAATGTACAAAGTGAACAAATGAACAAATGAACAAATGGACAAATGGACAAATGAACAGAAGAACAAATGAACAAATGAACAATTATACAATTGAACAAATGAACAATTGTACAATTGAACAAATGAACAATTGTACAATTGAACAAATGAACAATTGACAATTGAACAAATGAACGAATGAACGAATGAACAAATGAACAAATGAACAAATGAACAAGTGGACAAATGAACGAATGGACAAATGAACAAATGAACAAATGAACAAGTGAACAAATGAACAAATGAACAAATGAACAAATGAACAAATGAACATGTGGACAAATGAACGAATGGGCAAATGAACAAGTGAACAATTGTACAATTGAACAAATGAACAATTGTACAATTGAACAAATGAACAATTGAACAAATGAACAAATGAACAAATGAACAAATGAACAAATGAACAAATGATCAAATGAACAAATGAACACATGAACGAATGAACAAATGAACGAATGAACAAATGAACAAATGAACAATTGTACAATTGTACAATTGAACAAATGAACGAATGAACGAATGAACGAATGAACAAATGAACAAATGAACGAATGAACGAATGGACAAATGAACAAATCAACAAGTGAACAAATGAACAAATGAATAAATGAACAAGTGGACAAATGAACGAATGGACAAATGAACAATTGTACAATTGAACAAATGAACAATTGTACAATTGAACAAATGAACAATTGTACAATTGAACAAATGAACAATTGTACAATTGAACAAATGAACAATTGAACAATTGAATAAATGAACAATTGTACAATTGAACAAATGAACAATTATACAATTGAACAAATGAACAATTGTACAATTGAACAAATGAACAATTGTACAATTGAACAAATGAACAATTGTTCAATTGAACAAATGAACAATTGTACAATTGAACAAATGAACAATTGTACAATTGAACAAATGAACAATTGTACAATTGAACAAATGAACAATTGTACAATTGAACAAATGAACAATTGTACAATTGAACAAATGAACAATTGTACAATTGAACAAATGAACAATTATACAATTGAACAAATGAACAATTGTACAATTGAACAAATGAACAATTGTACAATTGAACAAATGAACAATTGTTCAATTGAACAAATGAACAATTGTTCAATTGAACAAATGAACAATTGTACAATTGAACAAATGAACAATTGTACAATTGAACAAATGAACAATTGTACAATTGAACAAATGAACAAATGAACACATGAACAAATGAACAAATGAACAAATGAACAAATGAACAATTGTACAATTGAACAAATGAACAAATGAACAATTGTACAATTGAACAAATGAACAAATGAACAAATGAACAATTGTACAATTGTACAAATGAAGAAATGAAGAATTGGACAAAAGAACAAAAGAACAAATGAACAAGTGAACAAATGAACACATGAACAAATGAACAAGTGAACAAATGAACAAATGAACAAATGAGCAAATCAACAATTGTACAATTGTACAAATGAACAAGTGAACAAATGAACAAATGAACAAATCAACAAATGAACAAATGAACAAGTGGATAAATGAACGAATGGGCAAATGAACAAGTGAACAATTGTACAATTGAACAAATGAACATATGAACAAATGAACAAGTGGAAAAATGAACGAATGGACAAATGAACAAATGAACAAATTAACAAGTGGACAAATGAACGAATGGAAAATGAACAAATGAACAAATGAACAAATGTACAAAGTGAACAAATGAACAAATGAACAAATGAACAAATGGACAAATGGACAAATGAACAAATGAACAAATGAACAAATGAACAAATGAACAAATGGACAAATGGACAAATGAACAAAAGAACAAATGAACAAATGAACAATTATACAATTGAACAAATGAACAATTGTACAATTGAACAAATGAACAATTGACAATTGAACAAATGAACGAATGAACGAATGAACAAATGAACAAGTGGACAAATGAACGAATGGACAAATGAACAAATGAACAAATGAACAAATGAACAAGTGAACAAATGAACAAATGAACAAATCAACAAATGAACAAATGAACAAGTGGATAAATGAACGAATGGGCAAATGAACAAGTGAACAATTGTACAATTGAACAAATGAACAATTGTACAATTGAACTAATGAACAATTGTACAATTGAACAAATGAACAATTGAACAATTGAACAAATGAGCAATTGTACAATTGAACAAATGAAAAATTGTACAATTGAACAAATGAGCAATTGTACAATTGAACAAATGAACAATTGTACAATTGAACAAATGAACAATTGAACAAATGAACAATTGTACAATTGAACAAATGAACAATTGAACAACTGAACAAATGAACAAATGAACAAATGAGCAAATGAACATATGAAGAAATGAACAAATGAACAAATGAACAAATGAACAAATGAACAAATGAACAAATGAACAATTGTACAATTGTACAATTGAACAAATGAACATATGAACAAATGAACAAGTGGAAAAATGAACGAATGGACAAATGAACAAATGAATAAATGAACAAGTGGACAAATGAACGAATGGACAAATGAACAATTGTACAATTGAACAAATGAACAATTGTACAATTGAACAAATGAACAATTGAACAATTGAATAAATGAACAATTGTACAATTGAACAAATGAACAATTATACAATTGAACAAATGAACAATTGTACAATTGAACAAATGAACAATTGTACAATTGAACAAATGAACAATTGTACAATTGAACAAATGAACAATTGTACAATTGAACAAATGAACATATGAACAAATGAACAAGTGGAAAAATGAACGAATGGACAAATGAACAAATGAACAAATGAACAAGTGGACAAATGAACGAATGGACACAAAAACAAATGAACAAATGAACAAATGAACAAATGAACAAATGAACAAGTGAACAAATGAACAAATGAACAAATGAACAAATGAACAAATGAACAATTGTACAATTGAACAAATGAACAAATGAACAATTGTACAATTGAACAAATGAACCAATGAACAAATGAACAAGTGGACAAATGTACGAATGGACAAAAAACAAATGAACAAATGAACAAATGAACAAGTGAACAAATGAACAAATGAACAAATGAACAAATGAACGAATGAACATATGAACGAATGAACAAATGAACAATTGTACAATTGTACAATTGAACAAATGAACAAATGAACGAATGAACATATGAAGAAATGAACAAATGAACAAATGAACAAATGAACAAATGAACAAATGAACAAATGAACAATTGTACAATTGTACAATTGTACAATTGAACAAATGAACATATGAACAAATGAACAAGTGGAAAAATGAACGAATGGACAAATGAACAAATGAACAAATGAACAAGTGGACAAATGAACGAATGGACAAAAAAACAAATGAACAAATGAACAAATGAACAAATGAACAAATGAACAAGTGAACAAATGAACAAATGAACAAATGAACAAATGAACAAATGAACAAATGAACAAGTGAACAAATGAACAAATGAACGAATGAACAAATGAACAAATGAACAATTGTACAATTGTACAATTGAACAAATGAACGAATGAACGAATGAACGAATGAACAAATGAACAAATGAACAAATGGACAAATGAACAAAAAGAAACAAATGAACGAATGAACAAATGATAAATTGAAAAAATGAACAAATGAATAAATAAACAAATGATCAAATGAACAACCGAACAAGTGAACAAATGAACAAATGTACAATTGAACAAATCAACAACTGTACAATTGTACAATTGAACAAATGAACCAATGAACGAATGAACAAATGAACAAATGAACAAATTAACAAGTGGACAAATGAACGAATGGACAAATGAACAAATGAACAAATGAACAAATGAACAAATGTACGAAGTGAACAAATGAACGAATGAAAAAATGAACAAATGAACAAATGAACAAATGAACAATTGTACAATTGAACATATGAACAATTTTACAATTGAACAAATGAACAATTGTACTATTGAACAAAAGAACAATTGTACAATTGAACAAATGAACAATTGTACTATTGAACAAAAGAACAATTGTACAATTGAACAAATGAACAATTGTACTATTGAACAAAAGAACAATTGTACAATTGAACAAATGAACAATTGTACAATTGAACAAATGAACAATTGTACAATTGATCAAATGAACAATTGTACTATTGAAGAAATGAGCAATTGTACAATTGAACAAATGAACAATTGTACAATTGAACAAATGAACAATTGAACAAATGAACAATTGTACAATTGAACAAATGAACAATTGAACAACTGAACAAATAAACAAATGAACAAATGAACAAATGAGCAAATGAACATATGAAGAAATGAACAAATGAACAAATGAACAAATGAACAAATGAACAATTGTACAATTGTACAATTGAACAAATGAACATATGAACAAATGAACAAGTGGAAAAATGAACGAATGGACAAATGAACAAATGAACAAATTAACAAGTGGACAAATGAACGAATGGACAAATGAACAAATGAACAAATGAACAAATGAACAAATGAACAAATGTACAAAGTGAACAAATGAACAAATGAACAAATGAACAAATGGACAAATGGACAAATGAACAAAAGAACAAATGAACAAATGAACAATTATACAATTGAACAAATGAACAATTGTACAATTGAACAAATGAACAATTGACAATTGAACAAATGAACGAATGAACAAATGAACAAATGAACAAGTGGACAAATGAACGAATGGACAAATGAACAAATGAACAAATGTACAAGTGAACAAATGAACAAATGAACAAATGAACAAATGAACAAATGAACAAATGAACAAGTGGACAAATGAACGAATGGGCAAATGAACAAGTGAACAATTGTACAATTGAACAAATGAACAATTGTACAATTGAACAAATGAACAAATGAACAAATGAACAAATGAACAAATGAACAAATAAAACAAATGAACAAATAAAACAAATGAGCAAATGAACAAATGACAATTGAACAAATGAAGAAATGAAGAATTGGACAAAAGAACAAATGAACAGATGAACAAGTGAACAAATGAACAAGTGGACAAATGATCGAATGATCAATTGAACAAATGAACAAATGAACAATTGTACAATTGAACAAATGATCAATTGAACAATTGAACAATTGAACAAATGAACAAATGAACAAATGAAAAAATGAACAAATGAACAATTGTACAATTGAACAAATGAACAATTGTACAATTGAACAAATGATCAATTGTTCAAATGAACAAATGAACAATTGTACAATTGAACAAATGAACAATTGTACAATTGAACAAATGATCAATTGTTCAAATGAACAAATGAACAATTGTACAATTGAACAAATGATCAATTGAACAATTGAACAATAGAACAATTGAACAAATGAACAAATGAACAAATGAACAAATGAACAAATGAACAAGTGAACAAATGATCAAATGAACAAATGAACAAGTGAACAAATGAACAAATGAACGAATGAACAAATGAACAAATGAACAAGTGGACAAATGAACGAATGGACAAATGATCAAATGAACAAATGAACAAGTGAACAAATGAACAAATGAACGAATGAACAAATGAACAAATGAACAAGTGGACAAATGAACGAATGGACAAATGAAAAAATGAACAGATGAACAAGAGAACAAATGAACAAATGAACAAATGAACAAATGAACAAATGAACAAGCGGACAAATGAACGAATGGGCAAATGAACAAGTGAACAATTGTACAATTGAACAAATGAACAATTGTACAATTGAACAAATGAACAATTGAACAAATGAACAAATGAACAAATGAACAAATGATCAAATGAACAAATGAACAAGTGAACAAATGAACAAATGAACGAATGAACGAATGAACAAATGAACGAATGAACAAATGAACAATTGTTCAATTGAACAAATGAACAATTGCACAATTGAACAAATGAACAAATGAACAAATGAACAAGTGAACAAATGAACAAATGAACAAATGAACAAATGAACAAATGAACAAATGAACAAATAAAACAAATGAACAAATGAACAAATGACAATTGAACAAATGAAGAAATGAAGAATTGGACAAAAGAACAAATGAACAAATGAACAAGTGAACAAATGAACAATTGTACAATTGAACAAATGATCAATTGAACAATTGAACAATTGAACAAATGAACAAATGAACAAATGAACAAATGAAAAAATGAACAAATGAACAATTGTACAATTGAACAAATGAACAATTGTACAATTGAACAAATGATCAATTGTTCAAATGAACAAATGAACAATTGTACAATTGAACAAATGATCAATTGAACAATAGAACAATAGAACAATTGAACAAATGAAAAATTGTACAATTGAACATATGAACAATTGAGCAATTGAACAATTGAACAAATGACCAAATGAACAAATGAACAAATGAACAATTGTACAATTGTACAAATGAAGAAATGAAGAATTGGACAAAAGAACAAAAGAACAAATGAACAAGTGAACAAATGAACACATGAACAAATGAACAAGTGAACAAATGAACAAATGAACAAATGAGCAAATCAACAATTGTACAATTGTACAATTGAACAAATGAACCAATGAACGAATGAACAAATGAACAAATGAACAAATGAACAAGTGGACAAATGAACGAATGGACAAATGAACAATTGTACAATTGAACAAATGAACAATTGTACAATTGAATAAATGAACAAATGAACAATTGTACAATTGAATAAATGAACAAATGAACAATTGTACAATTGAATAAATGAACAAATGAACAATTGTGCAATTGAACAAATGAACAATTGTACAATTGAACAAATGATCAATTGAACAAATGAACAAATGAACAATTGTACAATTGAACAAATGATCAATTGAACAATTGAACAATTGAACAAATGAACAAATGAACAAATGAACAAATGAAAAAATGAACAAATGAACAATTGTACAATTGAACAAATGAACAATTGTACAATTGAACAAATGATCAATTGTTCAAATGAACAAATGAACAATTGTACAATTGAACAAATGATCAATTGAACAATTGAACAATAGAACAATTGAACAAATGAACAAATGAACAAATGAACAAATGAACAAATGAACAAGTGAACAAATGATCAAATGAACAAATGAACAAGTGAACAAATGAACAAATGAACGAATGAACAAATGAACAAATGAACAAGTGGACAAATGAACAAATGAACAAGTGGACAAATGAACGAATGGACAAATGAACAAATGAACAAATGAACAAATGGACAAATGAACAAAAAGAAACAAATGAACGAATGAACGAATGAACGAATGAACAAATGATAAATTGAAAAAATGAACAAATGAATAAATAAACAAATGATCAAATGAACAAACGAACAAGTGAACAAATGAACAAATGTACAATTGAACAAATCAACAACTGTACAATTGTACAATTGAACAAATGAACCAATGAACGAATGAACAAATGAACAAATGAACAAATTAACAAGTGGACAAATGAACGAATGGACAAATGAACAAATGAACAAATGAACAAATGAACAAATGTACGAAGTGAACAAATGAACAAATGAACAAATGAACAAATGAACAAATGAACAAATGAACAAATGAACAAATGAACAAATGGACAAATGGACAAATGAACAAAAGAACAAATGAACAAATGAACAATTATACAATTGAACAAATGAAGAATTGTACAATTGAACAAATGAACAATTGACAATTGAACAAATGAACAATTGACAATTGAACAAATGAACGAATGAACGAATGAACAAATGAACAAATGAACAAATGAACAAGTGGACAAATGAACGAATGGACAAATGAACAAATGAACAAATGAACAAGTGAACAAATGAACAAATGAACAAATCAACAAATGAACAAATGAACAAGTGGATAAATGAACGAATGGGCAAATGAACAAGTGAACAATTGTACAATTGAACAAATGAACATATGAACAAATGAACAAGTGGAAAAATGAACGAATGGACAAATGAACAAATGAACAAATTAACAAGTGGACAAATGAACGAATGGACAAATGAACAAATGAACAAATGAACAAATGTACAAAGTGAACAAATGAACAAATGAACAAATGAACAAATGGACAAATGGACAAATGAACAAAAGAACAAATGAACAAATGAACAATTATACAATTGAACAAATGAACAATTGTACAATTGAACAAATGAACAATTGACAATTGAACAAATGAACGAATGAACGAATGAACAAATGAACAAATGAACAAATGAACAAGTGGACAAATGAACGAATGGACAAATGAACAAATGAACAAATGAACAAGTGAACAAATGAACAAATGAACAAATGAACAAATGAACAAATGAACAAAAAGAAACAAATGAACGAATGAACGAATGAACGAATGAACAAATGATAAATTGAAAAAATGAACAAATGAATAAATAAACAAATGATCAAATGAACAAACGAACAAGTGAACAAATGAACAAATGTACAATTGAACAAATCAACAACTGTACAATTGTACAATTGAACAAATGAACCAATGAACGAATGAACAAATGAACAAATGAACAAATTAACAAGTGGACAAATGAACGAATGGACAAATGAACAAATGAACAAATGAAGAAATGTACAAAGTGAACAAATGAACAAATGAACAAATGAACAAATGAACAATTGTACAATTGTACAATTGTACAATTGAACAAATGAACATATGAACAAATGAACAAGTGGAAAAATGAACGAATGGACAAATGAACAAATTAACAAGTGGACAAATGAACGAATGGACAAATGAACAAATGAACAAATGAACAAATGTACAAAGTATAACAAATGAACAAATGAACAAATGAACAAATGAACAAATGGACAAATGGACAAATGAACAAAAGAACAAATGAACAAATGAACAATTATACAATTGAACAAATGAACAATTGTACAATTGAACAAATGAACAATTGACAATTGAACAAATGAACGAATGAACGAATGAACAAATGAACAAATGAACAAATGAACAAGTGGACAAATGAACGAATGGACAAATGAACAAATGAACAAATGAACAAGTGAACAAATGAACAAATGAACAAATGAACAAATGAACAAATGAACAAAAAGAAACAAATGAACGAATGAACGAATGAACGAATGAACAAATGATAAATTGAAAAAATGAACAAATGAATAAATAAACAAATGATCAAATGAACAAACGAACAAGTGAACAAATGAACAAATGTACAATTGAACAAATCAACAACTGTACAATTGTACAAATCAACAACTGTACAATTGTACAATTGAACAAATGAACCAATGAACGAATGAACAAATGAACAAATGAACAAATTAACAAGTGGACAAATGAACGAATGGACAAATGAACAAATGAACAAATGAACAAATGAAGAAATGTACAAAGTGAACAAATGAACAAATGAACAAATGAACAAATGTACAAATGTACAAATGGACAAATGAACAAAAGAACAAATGAACAAATGAACAATTATACAATTGAACAAATGAACAATTGTACAATTGAACAAATGAACAATTGACAATTGAACAAATGAACGAATGAACGAATGAACAAATGAACAAATGAACAAATGAACAAGTGGACAAATGAACGAATGGACAAATGAACAAATGAACAAATGAACAAATCAACAAATGAACAAATGAACAAGTGGATAAATGAACGAATGGGCAAATGAACAAGTGAACAATTGTACAATTGAACAAATGAACAATTGTACAATTGAACTAATGAACAATTGTACAATTGAACAAATGAACAATTGAACAATTGAACAAATGAGCAATTGTACAATTGAACAAATGAACAATTGTACAATTGAACAAATGAGCAATTGTACAATTGAACAAATGAAAAATTGTACAATTGAACAAATGAACAATTGAACAAATGAATAATTGTACAATTGAACAAATGAACAATTGAACAACTGAACAAATGAACAAATGAACAAATGAACAAATGAGCAAATGAACATATGAAGAAATGAACAAATGAACAAATGAACAAATGAACAAATGAACAAATGAACAAATGAACAAATGAACAATTGTACAACTATACAATTGAACAAATGAACACATGAACAAATGAACAAGTGGAAAAATGAACGAATGGACAAATGAACAAATGAACAAATTAACAAGTGGACAAATGAACGAATGGACAGATGAACAAATGAACAAATGAACAAATGAACAAATGTACAAAGTGAACAAATGAACAAATGAACAAATGGACAAATGGACAAATAAACAAAAGAACAAATGAACAAATGAGCAATTATACAATTGAACAAATGAACAATTGTACAATTGAACAAATGAACAATTGACAATTGAACAAATGAACGAATGACAATTGAACAAATGAACGAATGAACGAATGAACAAATGAACAAATGAACAAATGAACAAGTGGACAAATGAACGAATGGACAAATGAACAAATGAACAAATGAACAAATGAACAAGTGAACAAATGAACAAATGAACAAATGAACAAATGAACAAGTGGACAAATGAACGAATGGGCAAATGAACGAATG
Source organism: Megalopta genalis (assembly GCF_051020955.1). Taxonomy (NCBI): domain Eukaryota; kingdom Metazoa; phylum Arthropoda; class Insecta; order Hymenoptera; family Halictidae; genus Megalopta; species Megalopta genalis. Next base: position 1,454,144 of record NW_027476111.1, on the reverse strand, counting down.
AACAAATGAACAATTGTTCAATTGAACAAATGAACAATTGTACAATTGAACAAATGAACAAATGAACAAATGAACAAGTGAACAAATGAACAAATGAACAAATGAACAAATGAACAAATGAACAAGTGGACAAATGAACAAATGAACAAATGAACAAATGGACAAATGGACAAATGAACAAAAGAACAAATGAACAAATGAACAATTATACAATTGAACAAATGAACAATTGTACAATTGAACAAATGAACAATTGACAATTGAACAAATGAACGAATGAACAAATGAACAAATGAACAAGTGGACAAATGAACGAATGGACAAATGAACAAATGAACAAATGTACAAGTGAAGAAATGAACAAATGAACAAATGAACAAATGAACAAATGAACAAGTGGACAAATGAACGAATGGGCAAATGAACAAGTGAACAATTGTACAATTGAACAAATGAACAATTGTACAATTGAACAAATGAACAAATGAACAAATGAACAAATGAACAAATGAACAAATGAACAAATGAACAAATGAACAAATGAACAAATGAACAAATAAAACAAATGAACAAATAAAACAAATGAACAAATGAACAAATAAAACAAATGAACAAATAAAACAAATGAACAAATGAACAAATGACAATTGAACAAATGAAGAAATGAAGAATTGGACAAAAGAACAAATGAACAGATGAACAAGTGAACAAATGAACAAGTGGACAAATGAACGAATGATCAATTGAACAAATGAACAAATGAACAATTGTACAATTGAACAAATGATCAATTGAACAATTGAACAATTGAACAAATGAACAAATGAACAAATGAACAAATGAAAAAATGAACAAATGAACAATTGTACAATTGAACAAATGAACAATTGTACAATTGAACAAATGATCAATTGTTCAAATGAACAAATGAACAATTGTACAATTGAACAAATGATCAATTGAACAATTGAACAATAGAACAATTGAACAAATGAACAAATGAACAAATGAACAAATGAACAAATGAACAAGTGAACAAATGATCAAATGAACAAATGAACAAGTGAACAAATGAACAAATGAACGAATGAACAAATGAACAAATGAACAAGTGGACAAATGAACGAATGGGCAAATGAACGAATGAACAAATGAACAATTGTTCAATTGAACAAATGAACAATTGTACAATTGAACAAATGAACAAATGAACAAATGAACAAGTGAACAAATGAACAAATGAACAAATGAACAAATGAACAAGTGGACAAATGAACGAATGGGCAAATGAACGAATGAACAAATGAACAATTGTTCAATTGAACAAATGAACAATTGTACAAATGAACAAATGAACAAATGAACAAATGAACAAGTGAACAAATGAACAAATGAACAAATGAACAAATGAACAAATGAACAAGTGGACAAATGAACAAATGAACAAATGAACAAATGGACAAATGGACAAATGAACAAAAGAACAAATGAACAAATGAACAATTATACAATTGAACAAATGAACAATTGTACAATTGAACAAATGAACAATTGACAATTGAACAAATGAACGAATGAACAAATGAACAAATGAACAAGTGGACAAATGAACGAATGGACAAATGAACAAATGAACAAATGTACAAGTGAAGAAATGAACAAATGAACAAATGAACAAATGAACAAATGAACAAGTGGACAAATGAACGAATGGGCAAATGAACAAGTGAACAATTGTACAATTGAACAAATGAACAATTGTACAATTGAACAAATGAACAAATGAACAAATGAACAAATGAACAAATGAACAAATGAACAAATGAACAAATGAACAAATGAACAAATGAACAAATAAAACAAATGAACAAATAAAACAAATGAACAAATGAACAAATAAAACAAATGAACAAATAAAACAAATGAACAAATGAACAAATGACAATTGAACAAATGAAGAAATGAAGAATTGGACAAAAGAACAAATGAACAGATGAACAAGTGAACAAATGAACAAGTGGACAAATGAACGAATGATCAATTGAACAAATGAACAAATGAACAATTGTACAATTGAACAAATGATCAATTGAACAATTGAACAATTGAACAAATGAACAAATGAACAAATGAACAAATGAAAAAATGAACAAATGAACAATTGTACAATTGAACAAATGAACAATTGTACAATTGAACAAATGATCAATTGTTCAAATGAACAAATGAACAATTGTACAATTGAACAAATGATCAATTGAACAATTGAACAATAGAACAATTGAACAAATGAACAAATGAACAAATGAACAAATGAACAAATGAACAAGTGAACAAATGATCAAATGAACAAATGAACAAGTGAACAAATGAACAAATGAACGAATGAACAAATGAACAAATGAACAAGTGGACAAATGAACGAATGGACAAATGAACAAATGAACAAATGAACAAGAGAACAAATGAACAAATGAACAAATGAACAAATGAACAAATGAACAAGCGGACAAATGAACGAATGGGCAAATGAACAAATGAACAATTGTACAATTGAACAAATGAACAATTGTACAATTGAACAAATGAACAATTGAACAAATGAACAAATGAACAAATGAACAAATGAACAAATGAACAAATGATCAAATGAACAAATGAACAAGTGAACAAATGAACAAATGAACGAATGAACGAATGAACAAATGAACGAATGAACAAATGAACAATTGTTCAATTGAACAAATGAACAATTGCACAATTGAACAAATGAACAAATGAACAAATGAACAAGTGAACAAATGAACAAATGAACAAATGAACAAATGAACAAATGAACAAATAAAACAAATGAACAAATGATCAAATGAACAAATGAACAAGTGAACAAATGAACAAATGAACGAATGAACGAATGAACAAATGAACGAATGAACAAATGAACAATTGTTCAATTGAACAAATGAACAATTGCACAATTGAACAAATGAACAAATGAACAAATGAACAAGTGAACAAATGAACAAATGAACAAATGAACAAATGAACAAATGAACAAATGAACAAGTGGACAAATGAACGAATGGGCAAATGAACAAGTGAACAATTGTACAATTGAACAAATGAACAATTGTACAATTGAACAAATGAACAATTGAACAAATGAACAAATGAACAAATGAACAAATGAACAAATGAACAAATGAACAAATGATCAAATGAACAAATGAACACATGAACGAATGAACAAATGAACGAATGAACAAATGAACAAATGAACAATTGTACAATTGTACAATTGAACAAATGAACGAATGAACGAATGAACGAATGAACAAATGAACAAATGAACGAATGAACGAATGGACAAATGAACAAATCAACAAGTGAACAAATGAACAAATGAATAAATGAACAAGTGGACAAATGAACGAATGGACAAATGAACAATTGTACAATTGAACAAATGAACAATTGTACAATTGAACAAATGAACAATTGAACAATTGAATAAATGAACAATTGTGCAATTGAACAAATGAACAATTATACAATTGAACAAATGAACAATTGTACAATTGAACAAATGAACAATTGTACAATTGAACAAATGAACAATTGTACAATTGAACAAATGAACAATTGTACAATTGAACAAATGAACAATTGTACAATTGAACAAATGAACAATTGTACAATTGAACAAATGAACAATTGTACAATTGAACAAATGAACAAATGAACAAATGAACAAATGAACAATTGTACAATTGAACAAATGAACAAATGAACAATTGTAGAATTGAACAAATGAACAAATGAACAAATGAACAATTGTACAATTGTACAAATGAAGAAATGAAGAATTGGACAAAAGAACAAAAGAACAAATGAACAAGTGAACAAATGAACACATGAACAAATGAACAAGTGAACAAATGAACAAATGAACAAATGAGCAAATCAACAATTGTACAATTGTACAATTGATCAAATGAACCAATGAACGAATGAACAAATGAACAAATGAACAAATGAACAAGTGGACAAATGAACGAATGGACAAATGAACAATTGTACAATTGAACAAATGAACGAATGAACGAATGAACGAATGAACAAATGAACAAATGAACAAATGGACAAATGAACAAAAAGAAACAAATGAACGAATGAACGAATGAACGAATGAACAAATGATAAATTGAAAAAATGAACAAATGAATAAATAAACAAATGATCAAATGAACAAACGAACAAGTGAACAAATGAACAAATGTACAATTGAACAAATCAACAACTGTACAATTGTACAATTGATCAAATGAACCAATGAACGAATGAACAAATGAACAAATGAACAAATTAACAAGTGGACAAATGAACGAATGGACAAATGAACAAATCAACAAATGAACAAATGAACAAGTGGATAAATGAACGAATGGGCAAATGAACAAGTGAACAATTGTACAATTGAACAAATGAACAATTGTACAATTGAACAAATGAACAAATGAACAAATGAACAAATGAACAAATTAACAAATGAACAAATGAACAAATGAACAAATAAAACAAATGAACAAATAAAACAAATGAACAAATGAACAAATAAAACAAATGAACAAATAAAACAAATGAACAAATGAACAAATGACAATTGAACAAATGAAGAAATGAAGAATTGGACAAAAGAACAAATGAACAGATGAACAAGTGAACAAATGAACAAGTGGACAAATGAACGAATGATCAATTGAACAAATGAACAAATGAACAATTGTACAATTGAACAAATGATCAAATGATCAATTGAACAATTGAACAATTGAACAAATGAACAAATGAACAAATGAACAAATGAAAAAATGAACAAATGAACAATTGTACAATTGAACAAATGAACAATTGTACATTTGAACAAATGATCAATTGTTCAAATGAACAAATGAACAATTGTACAATTGAACAAATGATCAATTGAACAATTGAACAATAGAACAATTGAACAAATGAACAAATGAACAAATGAACAAATGAACAAATGAACAAATGAACAAATGAACAAGTGAACAAATGATCAAATGAACAAATGAACAAGTGAACAAATGAACAAATGAACGAATGAACAAATGAACAAATGAACAAGTGGACAAATGAACGAATGGACAAATGAACAAATGAACAAATGAACAAGAGAACAAATGAACAAATGAACAAATGAACAAATGAACAAGCGGACAAATGAACGAATGGGCAAATGAACAAATGAACAATTGTACAATTGAACAAATGAACAATTGTACAATTGAACAAATGAACAATTGAACAAATGAACAAATGAACAAATGAACAAATGAACAAATGAACAATTGTACAATTGAACAAATGAACAAATGAACAATTGTACAATTGAACAAATGAACCAATGAACAAATGAACAAGTGGACAAATGTACGAATGGACAAAAAACAAATGAACAAATGAACAAATGAACAAGTGAATAAATGAACAAATGAACAAATGAACAAGTGAATAAATGAACAAATGAACAAATGAACAAATGAACGAATGAACATATGAACGAATGAACAAATGAACAAGAGAACAATTGTACAATTGTACAATTGAACAAATGAACAAATGAACGAATGAACATATGAAGAAATGAACAAATGAACAAATGAACAAATGAACAAATGAACAATTGAACAATTGTACAATTGTACAATTGTACAATTGTACAATTGAACAAATGAACATATGAACAAATGAACCAGTGGAAAAATGAACGAATGGACAAATGAACAAGTGGACAAATGAACGAATGGACAAAAAAACAAATGAACAAATGAACAAATGAACAAATGAACAAATGAACAAGTGAACAAATGAACAAATGAACAAATGAACAAATGAACAAATGAACAAGTGAACAAATGAACAAATGAACAATTGTACAATTGAACAAATGAACAAATGAACAAATGAGCAAATCAACAGTTGTACAATTGTACAATTGAACAAATGAACAAATGAACAATTGTACAATTGAACAAATGAACAAATGAAAAATTGTACAATTGAACGAATGAACAAATGAACAAGAGAACAATTGTACAATTGTACAATTGAACAAATGAACAAATGAACGAATGAACATATGAAGAAATGAACAAATGAACAAATGAACAAATGAACAAATGAACGAATGAACAAATGAACAATTGTACAATTGTACAATTGTACAATTGAACAAATGAACATATGAACAAATGAACAAGTGGAAAAATGAACGAATGGACAAATGAACAAATGAACAAATGAACAAGTGGACAAATGAACGAATGGACAAAAAAACAAATGAACAAATGAACAAATGAACAAATGAACAAATGAACAAGTGAACAAATGAACAAATGAACAAATGAACAAATGAACAAATGAACAAGTGAACAAATGAACAAATGAACGAATGAACAAATGAACAAATGAACAATTGTACAATTGTACAATTGAACAAATGAACGAATGAACGAATGAACGAATGAACAAATGAACAAATGAACAAATGGACAAATGAACAAAAAGAAACAAATGAACGAATGAACGAATGAACGAATGAACAAATGATAAATTGAAAAAATGAACAAATGAATAAATAAACAAATGATCAAATGAACAAACGAACAAGTGAACAAATGAACAAATGTACAATTGAACAAATCAACAACTGTACAATTGTACAATTGAACAAATGAACCAATGAACGAATGAACAAATGAACAAATGAACAAATTAACAAGTGGACAAATGAACGAATGGACAAATGGACAAATGAACAAAAGAACAAATGAACAAATGATCAATTATACAATTGAACAAATGAACAATTGTACAATTGAACAAATGAACAATTGACAATTGAACAAATGAACGAATGAACGAATGAACAAATGAACAAGTGGACAAATGAACGAATGGACAAATGAACAAATGAACAAATGAACAAATGAACAAGTGAACAAATGAACAAATGAACAAATCAACAAATGAACAAATGAACAAGTGGATAAATGAACGAATGGGCAAATGAACAAGTGAACAATTGTACAATTGAACAAATGAACTATTGTACAATTGAACTAATGAACAATTGTACAATTGAACAAATGAACAATTGAACAATTGAACAAATGAGCAATTGTAGAATTGAACAAATGAAAAATTGTACAATTGAACAAATGAGCAATTGTACAATTGAACAAATGAACTATTGTACAATTGAACAAATGAACAATTGAACAAATGAACAATTGTACAATTGAACAAATGAACAATTGAACAACTGAACAAATGAACAAATGAACAAATGAGCAAATGAACATATGAAGAAATGAACAAATGAACAAATGAACAAATGAACAAATGAACAATTGTACAATTGTACAATAGAACAAATGAACATATGAACAAATGAACAAGTGGAAAAATGAACGAATGGACAAATGAACAAATGAACAAATTAACAAGTGGACAAATGAACGAATGGACAAATGAACAAATGAACAAATGAACAAATGAACAAATGTACAAAGTGAACAAATGAACAAATGAACAAATGGACAAATGGACAAATGAACAGAAGAACAAATGAACAAATGAACAATTGTACAATTGAACAAATGAACAATTGACAATTGAACAAATGAACGAATGAACGAATGAACAAATGAACAAATGAACAAATGAACAAGTGGACAAATGAACGAATGGACAAATGAACAAATGAACAAATGAACAAGTGAACAAATGAACAAATGAACAAATGAACAAATGAACAAAATGAACAAGTGGACAAATGAACGAATGGGCAAATGAACAAGTGAACAATTGTACAATTGAACAAATGAACAATTGTACAATTGAACAAATGAACAATTGAACAAATGAACAAATGAACAAATGAACAAATGAACAAATGAACAAATGAACAAATGATCAAATGAACAAATGAACACATGAACGAATGAACAAATGAACGAATGAACAAATGAACAAATGAACAATTGTACAATTGTACAATTGAACAAATGAACGAATGAACGAATGAACGAATGAACAAATGAACAAATGAACGAATGAACGAATGGACAAATGAACAAATCAACAAGTGAACAAATGAACAAATGAATAAATGAACAAGTGGACAAATGAACGAATGGACAAATGAACAATTGTACAATTGAACAAATGAACAATTGTACAATTGAACAAATGAACAATTGAACAATTGAATAAATGAACAATTGTACAATTGAACAAATGAACAATTATACAATTGAACAAATGAACAATTGTACAATTGAACAAATGAACAATTGTACAATTGAACAAATGAACAATTGTACAATTGAACAAATGAACAATTGTACAATTGAACAAATGAACAATTGTACAATTGAACAAATGAACAATTGTACAATTGAACAAATGAACAATTGTACAATTGAACAAATGAACAAATGAACAAATGAACAAATGAACAATTGTACAATTGAACAAATGAACAAATGAACAATTGTACAATTGAACAAATGAACAAATGAACAAATGAACAATTGTACAATTGTACAAATGAAGAAATGAAGAATTGGACAAAAGAACAAAAGAACAAATGAACAAGTGAACAAATGAACACATGAACAAATGAACAAGTGAACAAATGAACAAATGAACAAATGAGCAAATCAACAATTGTACAATTGTACAATTGAACAAATGAACCAATGAACGAATGAACAAATGAACAAATGAACAAGTGGACAAATGAACGAATGGACAAATGAACAATTGTACAATTGAACAAATGAACGAATGAACGAATGAACGAATGAACAAATGAACAAATGAACAATTGTACAATTGAACAAATGAACAATTGTACAATTGAACAAATGAACAAATGAACAATTGTACAATTGAACAAATGAACAAATGAACAAATGAGCAAATCAACAGTTGTACAATTGTACAATTGAACAAATGAACAAATGAACAATTGTACAATTGAACAAATGAACAAATGAACAATTGTACAATTGAACAAATGAACCAATGAACAAATGAACAAGTGGACAAATGTACGAATGGACAAAAAACAAATGAACAAATGAACAAATGAACAAATGAACAAATGAACAAGTGAACAAATGAACAAATGAACAAATGAACAAATGAACAAATGAACAAATGAACAAATGAACAAGTGAACAAATGAACAAATGAACAATTGTACAATTGAACAAATGAACAAATGAACAAATGAGCAAATCAACAGTTGTACAATTGTACAATTGAACAAATGAACAAATGAACAATTGTACAATTGAACAAATGAACAAATGAACAATTGTACAATTGAACAAATGAACCAATGAACAAATGAACAAGTGGACAAATGTACGAATGGACAAAAAACAAATGAACAAATGAACAAATGAACAAGTGAACAAATGAACAAATGAACAAATGAACAAATGAACGAATGAACATATGAACGAATGAACAAATGAACAAGAGAACAATTGTACAATTGTACAATTGAACAAATGAACAAATGAACGAATGAACATATGAAGAAATGAACAAATGAACAAATGAACAAATGAACAAATGAACAAATGAACAAATGAACAAATGAACAATTGTACAATTGTACAATTGAACAAATGAACAAATGAACAATTGTACAATTGAACAAATGAACAAATGAACAATTGTACAATTGAACAAATGAACCAATGAACAAATGAACAAGTGGACAAATGTACGAATGGACAAAAAACAAATGAACAAATGAACAAATGAACAAATGAACAAATGAACAAGTGAACAAATGAACAAATGAACAAATGAACAAATGAACAAATGAACAAATGAACAAATGAACAAGTGAACAAATGAACAAATGAACAATTGTACAATTGAACAAATGAACAAATGAACAAATGAGCAAATCAACAGTTGTACAATTGTACAATTGAACAAATGAACAAATGAACAATTGTACAATTGAACAAATGAACAAATGAACAATTGTACAATTGAACAAATGAACCAATGAACAAATGAACAAGTGGACAAATGTACGAATGGACAAAAAACAAATGAACAAATGAACAAATGAACAAGTGAACAAATGAACAAATTAACAAGTGGACAAATGAACGAATGGACATATGAACGAATGAACAAATGAACAAGAGAACAATTGTACAATTGTACAATTGAACAAATGAACAAATGAACGAATGAACATATGAAGAAATGAACAAATGAACAAATGAACAAATGAACAAATGAACAAATGAACAAATGAACAAATGAACAATTGTACAATTGTACAATTGTACAATTGAACAAATGAACATATGAACAAATGAACTGGTGGAAAAATGAACGAATGGACAAATGAACAAATGAACAAATGAACAAGTGGACAAATGAACGAATGGACAAAAAAACAAATGAACAAATGAACAAATGAACAAATGAACAAATGAACAAGTGAACAAATGAACAAATGAACAAATGAACAAATGAACAAATGAACAAGTGAACAAATGAACAAATGAACGAATGAACAAATGAACAAATAAACAATTGTACAATTGTACAATTGAACAAATGAACGAATGAACGAATGAACGAATGAACAAATGAACAAATGAACAAATGGACAAATGAACAAAAAGAAACAAATGAACGAATGAACGAATGAACGAATGAACAAATGATAAATTGAAAAAATGAACAAATGAATAAATAAACAAATGATCAAATGAACAAACGAACAAGTGAACAAATGAACAAATGTACAATTGAACAAATCAACAACTGTACAATTGTACAATTGAACAAATGAACCAATGAACGAATGAACAAATGAACAAATGAACAAATTAACAAGTGGACAAATGAACGAATGGACAAATGGACAAATAAACAAAAGAACAAATGAACAAATGATCAATTATACAATTGAACAAATGAACAATTGTACAATTGAACAAATGAACAATTGACAATTGAACAAATGAACGAATGAACGAATGAACAAATGAACAAGTGGACAAATGAACGAATGGACAAATGAACAAATGAACAAATGAACAAATGAACAAGTGAACAAATGAACAAATGAACAAATCAACAAATGAACAAATGAACAAGTGGATAAATGAACGAATGGGCAAATGAACAAGTGAACAATTGTACAATTGAACAAATGAACAATTGTACAATTGAACTAATGAACAATTGTACAATTGAACTAATGAACAATTGTACAATTGAACAAATGAACAATTGAACAATTGAACAAATGAGCAATTGTACAATTGAACAAATGAACAATTGTACAATTGAACAAATGAGCAATTGTACAATTGAACAAATGAACAATTGTACAATTGAACAAATGAACAATTGAACAAATGAATAATTGTACAATTGAACAAATGAACAATTGAACAACTGAACAAATGAACAAATGAACAAATGAACAAATGAGCAAATGAACATATGAAGAAATGAACAAATGAACAAATGAACAAATGAACAAATGAACAAATGAACAAATGAACAATTGTACAACTATACAATTGAACAAATGAACACATGAACAAATGAACAAGTGGAAAAATGAACGAATGGACAAATGAACAAATGAACAAATTAACAAGTGGACAAATGAACGAATGGACAAATGAACAAATGAACAAATGTACAAGTGAACAAATGAACAAATGAACAAATGAACAAATGAACAAATGAACAAGTGGACAAATGAACGAATGGGCAAATGAACAAGTGAACAATTGTACAATTGAACAAATGAACAATTGTACAATTGAACAAATGAACAAATGAACAAATGAACAAATGAACAAATGAACAAATGAACAAATGAACAAATGAACAAATGAACAAATAAAACAAATGAACAAATAAAACAAATGAACAAATGAACAAATAAAACAAATGAACAAATAAAACAAATGAACAAATGACAATTGAACAAATGAAGAAATGAAGAATTGGACAAAAGAACAAATGAACAGATGAACAAGTGAACAAATGAACAAGTGGACAAATGAACGAATGATCAATTGAACAAATGAACAAATGAACAATTGTACAATTGAACAAATGATCAATTGAACAATTGAACAATTGAACAAATGAACAAATGAACAAATGAACAAATGAAAAAATGAACAAATGAACAATTGTACAATTGAACAAATGAACAATTGTACAATTGAACAAATGATCAATTGTTCAAATGAACAAATGAACAATTGTACAATTGAACAAATGATCAATTGAACAATTGAACAATAGAACAATTGAACAAATGAACAAATGAACAAATGAACAAATGAACAAGTGAACAAATGATCAAATGAACAAATGAACAAGTGAACAAATGAACAAATGAACGAATGAACAAATGAACAAATGAACAAGTGGACAAATGAACGAATGGACAAATGAACAAATGAACAAATGAACAAGAGAACAAATGAACAAATGAACAAATGAACAAATGAACAAGTGGACAAATGAACGAATGGGCAAATGAACAAGTGAACAATTGTACAATTGAACAAATGAACAATTGTACAATTGAACAAATGAACAATTGAACAAATGAACAAATGAACAAATGAACAAATGAACAAATGAACAAATGATCAAATGAACAAATGAACAAGTGAACAAATGAACAAATGAACGAATGAACGAATGAACAAATGAACAAATTAAGAAATGAAGAATTGGACAAAAGAACAAATGAACAAATAAACAAGTGAACAAATGAACATTTGTACAATTGAACAAATGATCAATTGAACAATTGAACAATTGAACAAATGAACAAATGAACAAATGAACAAATGAACAAATGAAAAAATGAACAAATGAACAATTGTACAATTGAACAAATGAACAATTGTACAATTGAACAAATGATCAATTGTTCAAATGAACAAATGAACAATTGTACAATTGAACAAATGATCAATTGAACAATTGAACAATAGAACAATTGAACAAATGAACAAATGAACAAATGAACAAATGAACAATTGTACAATTGAACAAATGAACAATTGTACAATTGAACAAATGAACAATTGTACAATTGAACAAATGAACAAATGAACAAATGAACAAATGAACAAATGAACAAATGAACAAATGAACAAATGAACAAATGAACAATTGTACAATTGAACAAATGAACAAATGAACAAATGAGCAAATCAACAGTTGTACAATTGTACAATTGAACAAATGAACAAATGAACAATTGTACAATTGAACAAATGAACAAATGAACAATTGTACAATCGAACAAATGAACATATGAACAAATGAACAAATGAACAAGTGAACAAATGGACAAATGAACAAATGAACAAATGACCAAATGAACAAATGAGCGAATGAACGAATGAACAATTGAACAATTGTACAATTGAACAAATGAAAAATTGTACAATTGAACAAATGAACAATTGAGCAATTGAACAATTGAACAAATGACCAAATGAACAAATGAACAAATGAACAATTGTACAATTGTACAAATGAAGAAATGAAGAATTGGACAAAAGAACAAAAGAACAAATGAACAAGTGATCAAATGAACACATGAACAAATGAACAAGTGAACAAATGAACAAATGAACAAATGAGCAAATCAACAATTGTACAATTGTACAATTGAACAAATGAACCAATGAACGAATGAACAAATGAACAAATGAACAAATGAACAAGTGGACAAATGAACGAATGGACAAATGAACAATTGTACAATTGAACAAATGAACAAATGAACAATTGTACAATTGAATAAATGAACAAATGAACAATTGTACAATTGAATAAATGAACAAATGAACAATTGTGCAATTGAACAAATGAACAATTGTACAATTGAACAAATGATCAATTGAACAAATGAACAAATGAACAATTGTACAATTGAACAAATGATCAATTGAACAATTGAACAATTGAACAAATGAACAAATGAACAAATGAACAAATGAACAAGTGAACAAATGAACAAATGAACGAATGAACAAATGAAAAATTGTACAATTGAACATATGAACAATTGTACAATTGAACAAATGAACAATTGTACAATTGAACAAATGAACGAATGAACGAATGAACAAATGAACAAATGATCAAATTAACAAGTGGACAAATGAACGAATGGTCAAATGAACAAATGAACAAATGAACAAATGAACAAGTGAACAAATGAACGAATGAACAAATGAACAAATGAATAAATGAATAAATGAACAAATGAACAAATGACCAAATGAACAAATGAGCGAATGAACGAATGAAAAAATGAACAATTGTACAATTGAACAAATGAACAAATGAACAAATGAACAAATGAACAAATGAACAATTGTACAATTGAACAAATGAACAAATGAACAAATGAGCAAATCAACAGTTGTACAATTGTACAATTGAACAAATGAACAAATGAACAATTGTACAATTGAACAAATGAACAAATGAACAATTGTACAATTGAACAAATGAACCAATGAACAAATGAACAAGTGGACAAATGTACGAATGGACAAAAAACAAATGAACAAATGAACAAATGAACAAGTGAACAAATGAACAAATGAACAAATGAACAAATGAACGAATGAACATATGAACGAATGAACAAATGAACAAGAGAACAATTGTACAATTGTACAATTGAACAAATGAACAAATGAACGAATGAACATATGAAGAAATGAACAAATGAACAAATGAACAAATGAACAAATGAACAAATGAACAAATGAACAATTGTACAATTGTACAATTGTACAATTGAACAAATGAACATATGAACAAATGTACAATTGTACAATTGAACGAATGGACAAATGAACAAATGAACAAATGAACAAGTGGACAAATGAACGAATGGACAAAAAAACAAATGAACAAATGAACAAATGAACAAATGAACAAATGAACAAGTGAACAAATGAACAAATGAACAAATGAACAAATGAACAAATGAACAAGTGAACAAATGAACAAATGAACAATTGTACAATTGAACAAATGAACAAATGAACAAATGAGCAAATCAACAGTTGTACAATTGTACAATTGAACAAATGAACAAATGAACAATTGTACAATTGAACAAATGAACAAATGAACAATTGTACAATTGAACAAATGAACCAATGAACAAATGAACAAGTGGACAAATGTACGAATGGACAAAAAACAAATGAACAAATGAACAAATGAACAAGTGAACAAATGAACAAATGAACAAATGAACAAATGAACGAATGAACATATGAACGAATGAACAAATGAACAAGAGAACAATTGTACAATTGTACAATTGAACAATTGAACAAATGAGCAATTGTACAATTGAACAAATGAAAAATTGTACAATTGAACAAATGAGCAATTGTACAATTGAACAAATGAACAATTGTACAATTGAACAAATGAACAATTGAACAAATGAACAATTGTACAATTGAACAAATGAACAATTGAACAACTGAACAAATGAACAAATGAACAAATGAGCAAATGAACATATGAAGAAATGAACAAATGAACAAATGAACAAATGAACAAATGAACAAATGAACAAATGAACAATTGTACAATTGTACAATTGAACAAATGAACATATGAACAAATGAACAAGTGGAAAAATGAACGAATGGACAAATGAACAAATGAACAAATTAACAAGTGGACAAATGAACGAATGGACAAATGAACAAATGAACAAATGAACAAATGAACAAATGTACAAAGTGAACAAATGAACAAATGAACAAATGGACAAATGGACAAATGAACAGAAGAACAAATGAACAAATGAACAATTATACAATTGAACAAATGAACAATTGTACAATTGAACAAATGAACAATTGACAATTGAACAAATGAACGAATGAACGAATGAACAAATGAACAAATGAACAAATGAACAAGTGGACAAATGAACGAATGGACAAATGAACAAATGAACAAATGAACAAGTGAACAAATGAACAAATGAACAAATGAACAAATGAACAAATGAACAAGTGGACAAATGAACGAATGGGCAAATGAACAAGTGAACAATTGTACAATTGAACAAATGAACAATTGTACAATTGAACAAATGAACAATTGAACAAATGAACAAATGAACAAATGAACAAATGAACAAATGAACAAATGATCAAATGAACAAATGAACACATGAACAAATGAACACATGAACGAATGAACAAATGAACGAATGAACAAATGAACAAATGAACAATTGTACAATTGTACAATTGAACAAATGAACGAATGAACGAATGAACGAATGAACAAATGAACAAATGAACGAATGAACGAATGGACAAATGAACAAATCAACAAGTGAACAAATGAACAAATGAATAAATGAACAAGTGGACAAATGAACGAATGGACAAATGAACAATTGTACAATTGAACAAATGAACAATTGTACAATTGAACAAATGAACAATTGAACAATTGAATAAATGAACAATTGTACAATTGAACAAATGAACAATTATACAATTGAACAAATGAACAATTGTACAATTGAACAAATGAACAATTGTACAACTGAACAAATGAACAATTGTACAATTGAACAAATGAACAATTGTACAATTGAACAAATGAACAAATGAACAATTGTACAATTGAACAAATGAACCAATGAACAAATGAACAAGTGGACAAATGTACGAATGGACAAAAAACAAATGAACAAATGAACAAATGAACAAGTGAACAAATGAACAAATGAACAAATGAACAAATGAACGAATGAACATATGAACGAATGAACAAATGAACAAGAGAACAATTGTACAATTGTACAATTGAACAAATGAACAAATGAACGAATGAACATATGAAGAAATGAACAAATGAACAAATGAACAAATGAACAAATGAACAAATGAACAAATGAACAATTGTACAATTGTACAATTGTACAATTGAACAAATGAACATATGAACAAATGAACAAGTGGAAAAATGAACGAATGGACAAATGAACAAATGAACAAATGAACAAGTGGACAAATGAACGAATGGACAAAAAAACAAATGAACAAATGAACAAATGAACAAATGAACAAATGAACAAATGAACAAATGAACAAGTGAACAAATGAACAAATGAACAAATGAACAAATGAACAAATGAACAATTGTACAATTGAACAAATGAACAAATGAACAAATGAGCAAATCAACAGTTGTACAATTGTACAATTGAACAAATGAACAAATGAACAATTGTACAATTGAACAAATGAACAAATGAACAATTGTACAATTGAACAAATGAACCAATGAACAAATGAACAAGTGGACAAATGTACGAATGGACAAAAAACAAATGAACAAATGAACAAATGAACAAGTGAACAAATGAACAAATGAACAAATGAACAAATGAACGAATGAACATATGAACGAATGAACAAATGAACAAGAGAACAATTGTACAATTGTACAATTGAACAAATGAACAAATGAACGAATGAACATATGAAGAAATGAACAAATGAACAAATGAACAAATGAACAAATGAACAAATGAACAAATGAACAAATGAACAAATGAACAAAAAGAAACAAATGAACGAATGAACGAATGAACGAATGAACAAATGATAAATTGAAAAAATGAACAAATGAATAAATAAACAAATGATCAAATGAACAAACGAACAAGTGAACAAATGAACAAATGTACAATTGAACAAATCAACAACTGTACAATTGTACAATTGAACAAATGAACCAATGAACGAATGAACAAATGAACGAATGAACGAATGAACAAATGAACAAGTGGACAAATGAACGAATGGACAAATGAACAAATGAACAAATGAACAAGTGAACAAATGAACAAATGAACAAATCAACAAATGAACAAATGAACAAGTGGATAAATGAACGAATGGGCAAATGAACAAGTGAACAATTGTACAATTGAACAAATGAACAATTGTACAATTGAACAAATGAACAATTGAACAATTGAACAAATGAGCAATTGTACAATTGAACAAATGAAAAATTGTACAATTGAACAAATGAGCAATTGTACAATTGAACAAATGAACAATTGTACAATTGAACAAATGAACAATTGAACAAATGAACAATTGTACAATTGAACAAATGAACAATTGAACAACTGAACAAATGAACAAATGAACAAATGAGCAAATGAACATATGAAGAAATGAACAAATGAACAAATGAACAAATGAACAAATGAACAAATGAACAATTGTACAATTGTACAATTGAACAAATGAACATATAAACAAATGAACAAGTGGAAAAATGAACGAATGGACAAATGAACAAATGAATAAATGAACAAGTGGACAAATGAACGAAAGGACAAATGAACAATTGTACAATTGAACAAATGAACAATTGTACAATTGAACAAATGAACAATTGAACAATTGAATAAATGAACAATTGTACAATTGAACAAATGAACAATTATACAATTGAACAAATGAACAATTGTACAATTGAACAAATGAACAATTGTACAATTGAACAAATGAACAATTGTACAATTGAACAAATGAACAATTGTACAATTGAACAAATGAACAATTGTACAATTGAACAAATGAACAATTGTACAATTGAACAAATGAACATATGAACAAATGAACAAATGAACAATTGTACAATTGAACAATTGTACAATTGAACAAATGAACAAATGAACAATTGTACAATTGAACAAATGAACAAATGAACAAATGAACAATTGTACAATTGTACAAATGAAGAAATGAAGAATTGGACAAAAGAACAAAAGAACAAATGAACAAGTGAACAAATGAACACATGAACAAATGAACAAGTGAACAAATGAACAAATGAACAAATGAGCAAATCAACAATTGTACAATTGTACAATTGAACAAATGAACCAATGAACGAATGAACAAATGAACAAATGAACAAATGAACAAGTGGACAAATGAACGAATGGACAAATGAACAATTGTACAATTGAACAAATGAACGAATGAACGAATGAACGAATGAACGAATGAACAAATGAACAAATGAACAAATGGACAAATGAACAAAAAGAAACAAATGAACGAATGAACGAATGAACGAATGAACAAATGATAAATTGAAAAAATGAACAAATGAATAAATAAACAAATGATCAAATGAACAAACGAACAAGTGAACAAATGAACAAATGTACAATTGAACAAATCAACAACTGTACAATTGTACAATTGAACAAATGAACCAATGAACGAATGAACAAATGAACAAATGAACAAATTAACAAGTGGACAAATGAACGAATGGACAAATGAACAAATGAACAAATGAACAAATGAACAAATGTACGAAGTGAACAAATGAACAAATGAACAAATGAACAAATGAACAAATGAACAAATGAACAAATGAACAAATGAACAAATGAACAAATGGACAAATGGACAAATGAACAAAAGAACAAATGAACAAATGAACAATTATACAATTGAACAAATGAACAATTGTACAATTGAACAAATGAACAATTGACAATTGAACAAATGAACAATTGTACAATTGAACAAATGAACAATTGTACAATTGAACAAATGAACAAATGAACAATTGTACAATTGAACAAATGAACCAATGAACAAATGAACAAGTGGACAAATGTACGAATGGACAAAAAACAAATGAACAAATGAACAAATGAACAAGTGAACAAATGAACAAATGAACAAATGAACAAATGAACGAATGAACATATGAACGAATGAACAAATGAACAAGAGAACAATTGTACAATTGTACAATTGAACAAATGAACAAATGAACGAATGAACATATGAAGAAATGAACAAATGAACAAATGAACAAATGAACAAATGAACAAATGAACAATTGTACAATTGTACAATTGTACAATTGAACAAATGAACATATGAACAAATGAACAAGTGGAAAAATGAACGAATGGACAAATGAACAAATGAACAAATGAACAAGTGGACAAATGAACGAATGGACAAAAAAACAAATGAACAAATGAACAAATGAACAAATGAACAAATGAACAAATGAACAAGTGAACAAATGAACAAATGAACAATTGTACAATTGAACAAATGAACAAATGAACAAATGAGCAAATCAACAGTTGTACAATTGTACAATTGAACAAATGAACAAATGAACAATTGTACAATTGAACAAATGAACAAATGAACAATTGTACAATTGAACAAATGAACCAATGAACAAATGAACAAGTGGACAAATGTACGAATGGACAAAAAACAAATGAACAAATGAACAAATGAACAAGTGAACAAATGAACAAATGAACAAATGAACAAATGAACGAATGAACATATGAACGAATGAACAAATGAACAAGAGAACAATTGTACAATTGTACAATTGAACAAATGAACAAATGAACGAATGAACATATGAAGAAATGAACAAATGAACAAATGAACAAATGAACAAATGAACAAATGAACAAATGAACAATTGTACAATTGTACAATTGTACAATTGAACAAATGAACATATGAACAAATGAACAAGTGGAAAAATGAACGAATGGACAAATGAACAAATGAACAAATGAACAAGTGGACAAATGAACGAATGGACAAAAAAACAAATGAACAAATGAACAAATGAACAAATGAACAAATGAACAAGTGAACAAATGAACAAATGAACAAATGAACAAATGAACAAATGAACAAATGAACAAGTGAACAAATGAACAAATGAACGAATGAACAAATGAACAAATGAACAATTGTACAATTGTACAATTGAACAAATGAACGAATGAACGAATGAACGAATGAACAAATGAACAAATGAACAAATGGACAAATGAACAAAAAGAAACAAATGAACGAATGAACGAATGAACGAATGAACAAATGATAAATTGAAAAAATGAACAAATGAATAAATAAACAAATGATCAAATGAACAAACGAACAAGTGAACAAATGAACAAATGTACAATTGAACAAATCAACAACTGTACAATTGTACAATTGAACAAATGAACCAATGAACGAATGAACAAATGAACAAATGAACAAATTAACAAGTGGACAAATGAACGAATGGACAAATGAACAAATGAACAAATGAAGAAATGTACAAAGTGAACAAATGAACAAATGAACAAATGAACAAATGAACAAATGAACAAATGAACAAATGAACAAATGGACAAATGGACAAATGAACAAAAGAACAAATGAACAAAAGAACAAATGAACAAATGAACAATTATACAATTGAACAAATGAACAATTGTACAATTGAACAAATGAACAATTGACAATTGAACAAATGAACGAATGAACGAATGAACAAATGAACAAGTGGACAAATGAACGAATGGACAAATGAACAAATGAACAAATGAACAAATGAACAAGTGAACAAATGAACAAATGAACAAATCAACAAATGAACAAATGAACAAGTGGATAAATGAACGAATGGGCAAATGAACAAGTGAACAATTGTACAATTGAACAAATGAACAATTGTACAATTGAACTAATGAACAATTGTACAATTGAACAAATGAACAATTGAACAATTGAACAAATGAGCAATTGTACAATTGAACAAATGAAAAATTGTACAATTGAACAAATGAGCAATTGTACAATTGAACAAATGAACAATTGTACAATTGAACAAATGAACAATTGAACAAATGAACAATTGTACAATTGAACAAATGAACAATTGAACAACTGAACAAATGAACAAATGAACAAATGAGCAAATGAACATATGAAGAAATGAACAAATGAACAAATGAACAAATGAACAAATGAACAAATGAACAATTGTACAATTGTACAATTGAACAAATGAACATATGAACAAATGAACAAGTGGAAAAATGAACGAATGGACAAATGAACAAATGAATAAATGAACAAGTGGACAAATGAACGAATGGACAAATGAACAATTGTACAATTGAACAAATGAACAATTGTACAATTGAACAAATGAACAATTGAACAATTGAATAAATGAACAATTGTACAATTGAACAAATGAACAATTATACAATTGAACAAATGAACAATTGTACAATTGAACAAATGAACAATTGTACAATTGAACAAATGAACAATTGTACAATTGAACAAATGAACAATTGTACAATTGAACAAATGAACAATTGTACAATTGAACAAATGAACAATTGTACAATTGAACAAATGAACAAATGAACAAATGAACAATTGTACAATTGAACAAATGAACAAATGAACAATTGTACAATTGAACAAATGAACAAATGAACAAATGAACAATTGTACAATTGTACAAATGAAGAAATGAAGAATTGGACAAAAGAACAAAAGAACAAATGAACAAGTGAACAAATGAACACATGAACAAATGAACAAGTGAACAAATGAACAAATGAACAAATGAGCAAATCAACAATTGTACAATTGTACAATTGAACAAATGAACCAATGAACGAATGAACAAATGAACAAATGAACAAATGAACAAGTGGACAAATGAACGAATGGACAAATGAACAATTGTACAATTGAACAAATGAACGAATGAACGAATGAACGAGTGAACAAATGAACAAATGAACAAATGGACAAATGAACAAAAAGAAACAAATGAACGAATGAACGAATGAACGAATGAACAAATGATAAATTGAAAAAATGAACAAATGAATAAATAAACAAATGATCAAATGAACAAACGAACAAGTGAACAAATGAACAAATGTACAATTGAACAAATCAACAACTGTACAATTGTACAATTGAACAAATGAACCAATGAACGAATGAACAAATGAACAAATGAACAAATTAACAAGTGGACAAATGAACGAATGGACAAATGAACAAATGAACAAATGAACAAATGAACAAATGTACGAAGTGAACAAATGAACAAATGAACAAATGAACAAATGAACAAATGAACAAATGAACAAATGAACAAATGAACAAATGGACAAATGGACAAATGAACAAAAGAACAAATGAACAAATGAACAATTATACAATTGAACAAATGAACAATTGTACAATTGAACAAATGAACAATTGACAATTGAACAAATGAACAATTGACAATTGAACAAATGAACGAATGAACGAATGAACAAATGAACAAATGAACAAATGAACAAATGAACAAGTGGAAAAATGAACGAATGGACAAATGAACAAATGAACAAATGAACAAGTGAACAAATGAACAAATGAACAAATGAACAAATGAACAAAAAGAAACAAATGAACGAATGAACGAATGAACGAATGAACAAATGATAAATTGAAAAAATGAACAAATGAATAAATAAACAAATGATCAAATGAACAAACGAACAAGTGAACAAATGAACAAATGTACAATTGAACAAATCAACAACTGTACAATTGTACAATTGAACAAATGAACCAATGAACGAATGAACAAATGAACAAATGAACAAATTAACAAGTGGACAAATGAACGAATGGACAAATGAACAAATGAACAAATGAACAAATGAAGAAATGTACAAAGTGAACAAATGAACAAATGAACAAATGAACAAATGAACAATTGTACAATTGCACAATTGAACAAATGAACATATGAACAAATGAACAAGTGGAAAAATGAACGAATGGACAAATGAACAAATGAACAAATTAACAAGTGGACAAATGAACGAATGGACAAATGAACAAATGAACAAATGAACAAATGTACAAAGTATAACAAATGAACAAATGAACAAATGAACAAATGAACAAATGGACAAATGGACAAATGAACAAAAGAACAAATGAACAAATGAACAATTATACAATTGAACAAATGAACAATTGCACAATTGAACAAATGAACAATTGACAATTGAACAAATGAACGAATGAACGAATGAACAAATGAACAAATGAACAAATGAACAAGTGGACAAATGAACGAATGGACAAATGAACAAATGAACAAATGAACAAGTGAACAAATGAACAAATGAACAAATGAACAAATGAACAAATGAACAAAAAGAAACAAATGAACGAATGAACGAATGAACGAATGAACAAATGATGAATTGAAAAAATGAACAAATGAATAAATAAACAAATGATCAAATGAACAAACGAACAAGTGAACAAATGAACAAATGTACAATTGAACAAATCAACAACTGTACAATTGTACAATTGAACAAATGAACCAATGAACGAATGAACAAATGAACAAATGAACAAATTAACAAGTGGACAAATGAACGAATGGACAAATGAACAAATGAACAAATGAAGAAATGTACAAAGTGAACAAATGAACAAATGAACAAATGAACAAATGTACAAATGGACAAATGGACAAATGAACAAAAGAACAAATGAACAAATGAACAATTATACAATTGAACAAATGAACAATTGTACAATTGAACAAATGAACAATTGACAATTGAACAAATGAACGAATGAACGAATGAACAAATGAACAAATGAACAAATGAACAAGTGGACAAATGAACGAATGGACAAATGAACAAATGAACAAATGAACAAATCAACAAATGAACAAATGAACAAGTGGATAAATGAACGAATGGGCAAATGAACAAGTGAACAATTGTACAATTGAACAAATGAACAATTGTACAATTGAACTAATGAACAATTGTACAATTGAACAAATGAACAATTGAACAATTGAACAAATGAGCAATTGTACAATTGAACAAATGAAAAATTGTACAATTGAACAAATGAGCAATTGTACAATTGAACAAATGAACAATTGTACAATTGAACAAATGAACAATTGAACAAATGAACAATTGTACAATTGAACAAATGAACAATTGAACAACTGAACAAATGAACAAATGAACAAATGAGCAAATGAACATATGAAGAAATGAACAAATGAACAAATGAACAAATGAACAAATGAACAAATGAACAATTGTACAATTGTACAATTGAACAAATGAACATATGAACAAATGAACAAGTGGAAAAATGAACGAATGGACAAATGAACAAATGAATAAATGAACAAGTGGACAAATGAACGAATGGACAAATGAACAATTGTACAATTGAACAAATGAACAATTGTACAATTGAACAAATGAACAATTGAACAATTGAATAAATGAACAATTGTACAATTGAACAAATGAACAATTATACAATTGAACAAATGAACAATTGTACAATTGAACAAATGAACAATTGTACAATTGAACAAATGAACAATTGTACAATTGAACAAATGAACAATTGTACAATTGAACAATTGAACAATTGTACAATTGAACAAATGAACAATTGTACAATTGAACAAATGAACAAATGAACAAATGAACAAATGAACAATTGTACAATTGAACAAATGAACAAATGAACAATTGTACAATTGAACAAATGAACAAATGAACAAATGAACAATTGTACAATTGTACAAATGAAGAAATGAAGAATTGGACAAAAGAACAAAAGAACAAATGAACAAGTGAACAAATGAACACATGAACAAATGAACAAGTGAACAAATGAACAAATGAACAAATGAGCAAATCAACAATTGTACAATTGTACAATTGAACAAATGAACCAATGAACGAATGAACAAATGAACAAATGAACAAATGGACAAATGAACAAAAAGAAACAAATGAACGAATGAACGAATGAACGAATGAACAAATGATAAATTGAAAAAATGAACAAATGAATAAATAAACAAATGATCAAATGAACAAACGAACAAGTGAACAAATGAACAAATGTACAATTGAACAAATCAACAACTGTACAATTGTACAATTGAACAAATGAACCAATGAACGAATGAACAAATGAACAAATGAACAAATTAACAAGTGGACAAATGAACGAATGGACAAATGAACAAATGAACAAATGAACAAATGAACAAATGTACGAAGTGAACAAATGAACAAATGAACAAATGAACAAATGAACAAATGAACAAATGAACAAATGAACAAATGAACAAATGGACAAATGGACAAATGAACAAAAGAACAAATGAACAAATGAACAATTATACAATTGAACAAATGAACAATTGTACAATTGAACAAATGAACAATTGACAATTGAACAAATGAACAATTGACAATTGAACAAATGAACGAATGAACGAATGAACAAATGAACAAATGAACAAATGAACAAATGAACAAGTGGAAAAATGAACGAATGGACAAATGAACAAATGAACAAATGAACAAGTGAACAAATGAACAAATGAACAAATGAACAAATGAACAAAAAGAAACAAATGAACGAATGAACGAATGAACGAATGAACAAATGATAAATTGAAAAAATGAACAAATGAATAAATAAACAAATGATCAAATGAACAAACGAACAAGTGAACAAATGAACAAATGTACAATTGAACAAATCAACAACTGTACAATTGTACAATTGAACAAATGAACCAATGAACGAATGAACAAATGAACAAATGAACAAATTAACAAGTGGACAAATGAACGAATGGACAAATGAACAAATGAACAAATGAACAAATGAAGAAATGTACAAAGTGAACAAATGAACAAATGAACAAATGAACAAATGAACAATTGTACAATTGCACAATTGAACAAATGAACATATGAACAAATGAACAAGTGGAAAAATGAACGAATGGACAAATGAACAAATGAACAAATTAACAAGTGGACAAATGAACGAATGGACAAATGAACAAATGAACAAATGAACAAATGTACAAAGTATAACAAATGAACAAATGAACAAATGAACAAATGAACAAATGGACAAATGGACAAATGAACAAAAGAACAAATGAACAAATGAACAATTATACAATTGAACAAATGAACAATTGCACAATTGAACAAATGAACAATTGCACAATTGAACAAATGAACAATTGACAATTGAACAAATGAACGAATGAACGAATGAACAAATGAACAAATGAACAAATGAACAAGTGGACAAATGAACGAATGGACAAATGAACAAATGAACAAATGAACAAGTGAACAAATGAACAAATGAACAAATGAACAAATGAACAAATGAACAAAAAGAAACAAATGAACGAATGAACGAATGAACAAATGATAAATTGAAAAAATGAACAAATGAATAAATAAACAAATGATCAAATGAACAAACGAACAAGTGAACAAATGAACAAATGTACAATTGAACAAATCAACAACTGTACAATTGTACAATTGAACAAATGAACCAATGAACGAATGAACAAATGAACAAATGAACAAATTAACAAGTGGACAAATGAACGAATGGACAAATGAACAAATGAACAAATGAACAAATGAAGAAATGTACAAAGTGAACAAATGAACAAATGAACAAATGAACAAATGTACAAATGGACAAATGGACAAATGAACAAAAGAACAAATGAACAAATGAACAATTATACAATTGAACAAATGAACAATTGTACAATTGAACAAATGAACAATTGACAATTGAACAAATGAACGAATGAACGAATGAACAAATGAACAAATGAACAAATGAACAAGTGGACAAATGAACGAATGGACAAATGAACAAATGAACAAATGAACAAATCAACAAATGAACAAATGAACAAGTGGATAAATGAACGAATGGGCAAATGAACAAGTGAACAATTGTACAATTGAACAAATGAACAATTGTACAATTGAACTAATGAACAATTGTACAATTGAACAAATGAACAATTGAACAATTGAACAAATGAGCAATTGTACAATTGAACAAATGAACAATTGTACAATTGAACAAATGAGCAATTGTACAATTGAACAAATGAACAATTGTACAATTGAACAAATGAACAATTGAACAAATGAATAATTGTACAATTGAACAAATGAACAATTGAACAACTGAACAAATGAACAAATGAACAAATGAACAAATGAGCAAATGAACATATGAAGAAATGAACAAATGAACAAATGAACAAATGAACAAATGAACAATTGTACAACTGTACAATTGAACAAATGAACACATGAACAAATGAACAGGTGGAAAAATGAACGAATGGACAAATGAACAAATGAACAAATTAACAAGTGGACAAATGAACGAATGGACAGATGAACAAATGAACAAATGAACAAATGAACAAATGTACAAAGTGAACAAATGAACAAATGAACAAATGGACAAATGGACAAATAAACAAAAGAACAAATGAACAAATGAGCAATTATACAATTGAACAAATGAACAATTGTACAATTGAACAAATGAACAATTGACAATTGAACAAATGAACGAATGACAATTGAACAAATGAACGAATGAACGAATGAACAAATGAACAAATGAACAAATGAACAAGTGGACAAATGAACGAATGGACAAATGAACAAATGAACAAATGAACAAATGAACAAGTGAACAAATGAACAAATGAACAAATGAACAAATGAACAAATGAACAAGTGGACAAATGAACGAATGGGCAAATGAACGAATGAACAAATGAACAATTGTTCAATTGAACAAATGAACAATTGTACAATTGAACAAATGAACAAATGAACAAATGAACAAGTGAACAAATGAACAAATGAACAAATGAACAAATGAACAAATGAACAAATGAACAAGTGGACAAATGAACGAATGGGCAAATGAACGAATGAACAAATGAACAATTGTTCAATTGAACAAATGAACAATTGTACAATTGAACAAATGAACAATTGTACAATTGAACAAATGAACAATTGACAATTGAACAAATGAACGAATGAACGAATGAACAAATGAACAAATGAACAAATGAACAAATGAACAAGTGGACAAATGAACAAATGAACAATTGAACAAATGAACAAATGAACAAATGAACAAATGAACAAATGATCAAATGACCAAATGAACAAATGAGCGAATGAACGAATGAAAAAATGAACAAATGAACAAATGAACAAATGAACAATTGTACAATTGAACATATGAACAATTTTACAATTGAACAAATGAACAATTGTACTATTGAACAAAAGAACAATTGTACAATTGAACAAATGAACAATTGTACTATTGAACAAAAGAACAATTGTACAATTGAACAAATGAACAATTGTACTATTGAACAAAAGATCAATTGTACAATTGAACAAATGAACAATTGTACAATTGAACAAATGAACAATTGTACAATTGATCAAATGAACAATTGTACTATTGAAGAAATGAGCAATTGTACAATTGAACAAATGAACAATTGTACAATTGAACAAATGAACAATTGAACAAATGAACAATTGTACAATTGAACAAATGAACAATTGAACAACTGAACAAATAAACAAATGAACAAATGAACAAATGAGCAAATGTACATATGAAGAAATGAACAAATGAACAAATGAACAAATGAACAAATGAACAATTGTACAATTGTACAATTGAACAAATGAACATATGAACAAATGAACAAGTGGAAAAATGAACGAATGGACAAATGAACAAATGAACAAATTAACAAGTGGACAAATGAACGAATGGACAAATGAACGAATGGACAAATGAACAAATGAACAAATGAACAAATGAACAAATGTACAAAGTGAACAAATGAACAAATGAACAAATGAACAAATGGACAAATGGACAAATGAACAAAAGAACAAATGAACAAATGAACAATTATACAATTGAACAAATGAACAATTGTACAATTGAACAAATCAACAATTGACAATTGAACAAATGAACGAATGAACAAATGAACAAATGAACAAGTGGACAAATGAACGAATGGACAAATGAACAAATGAACAAATGTACAAGTGAACAAATGAACAAATGAACAAATGAACAAATGAACAAATGAACAAATGAACAAATGAACAAGTGGACAAATGAACGAATGGGCAAATGAACAAGTGAACAATTGTACAATTGAACAAATGAACAATTGTACAATTGAACAAATGAACAAATGAACAAATGAACAAATGAACAAATGAACAAATAAAACAAATGAACAAATAAAACAAATGAGCAAATGAACAAATGACAATTGAACAAATGAAGAAATGAAGAATTGGACAAAAGAACAAATGAACAGATGAACAAGTGAACAAATGAACAAGTGGACAAATGAACGAATGATCAATTGAACAAATGTACAAATGAACAATTGTACAATTGAACAAATGATCAATTGAACAATTGAACAATTGAACAAATGAACAAATGAACAAATGAACAAATGAAAAAATGAACAAATGAACAATTGTACAATTGAACAAATGAACAATTGTACAATTGAACAAATGATCAATTGTTCAAATGAACAAATGAACAATTGTACAATTGAACAAATGATCAATTGAACAATTGAACAATAGAACAATTGAACAAATGAACAAATGAACAAATGAACAAATGAACAAATGAACAAGTGAACAAATGATCAAATGAACAAATGAACAAGTGAACAAATGAACAAATGAACGAATGAACAAATGAACAAATGAACAAGTGGACAAATGAACGAATGGACAAATGAACAAATGAACAAATGAACAAGAGAACAAATGAACAAATGAACAAATGAACAAATGAACAAATGAACAAATGAACAAGCGGACAAATGAACGAATGGGCAAATGAACAAGTGAACAATTGTACAATTGAACAAATGAACAAATGATCAAATGAACAAATGAACAAGTGAACAAATGAACAAATGAACGAATGAACAAATGAACAAATGAACAAGTGGACAAATGAACGAATGAACAAATGAACAAATGAACAAATGAACAAGAGAACAAATGAACAAATGAACAAATGAACAAATGAACAAATGAACAAGCGGACAAATGAACGAATGGGCAAATGAACAAGTGAACAATTGTACAATTGAACAAATGAACAATTGTACAATTGAACAAATGAACAATTGAACAAATGAACAAATGAACAAATGAACAAATGAACAAATGAACAAATGATCAAATGAACAAATGAACAAGTGAACAAATGAACAAATGAACGAATGAACGAATGAACAAATGAACGAATGAACAAATGAACAATTGTTCAATTGAACAAATGAACAATTGCACAATTGAACAAATGAACAAATGAACAAATGAACAAGTGAACAAATGAACAAATGAACAAATGAACAAATGAACAAATGAACAAATGAACAAATAAAACAAATGAACAAATGAACAAATGACAATTGAACAAATGAAGAAATGAAGAATTGGACAAAAGAACAAATGAACAAATGAACAAGTGAACAAATGAACAATTGTACAATTGAACAAATGATCAATTGAACAATTGAACAATTGAACAAATGAACAAATGAACAAATGAACAAATGAACAAATGAACAAATGAAAAAATGAACAAATGAACAATTGTACAATTGAACAAATGAACAAATGAACAAATGAACAAATGAACAATTGTACAATTGAACAAATGAACAAATGAACAAATGAGCAAATCAACAGTTGTACAATTGTACAATTGAACAAATGAACAAATGAACAATTGTACAATTGAACAAATGAACAAATGAACATATGAACAAATGAACAAATGAACAAGTGAACAAATGGACAAATGAACAAATGAACAAATGACCAAATGAACAAATGAGCGAATGAACGAATGAACAATTGAACAATTGTACAATTGAACAAATGAAAAATTGTACAATTGAACAAATGAACAATTGAGCAATTGAACAATTGAACAAATGACCAAATGAACAAATGAACAAATGAACAATTGTACAATTGTACAAATGAAGAAATGAAGAATTGGACAAAAGAACAAAAGAACAAATGAACAAGTGAACAAATGAACACATGAACAAATGAACAAGTGAACAAATGAAGAAATGAACAAATGAGCAAATCAACAATTGTACAATTGTACAATTGAACAAATGAACCAATGAACGAATGAACAAATGAACAAATGAACAAATGAACAAGTGGACAAATGAACGAATGGACAAATGAACAATTGTACAATTGAACAAATGAACAATTGTACAATTGAATAAATGAACAAATGAACAATTGTACAATTGAATAAATGAACAAATGAACAATTGTACAATTGAATAAATGAACAAATGAACAATTGTGCAATTGAACAAATGAACAATTGTACAATTGAACAAATGATCAATTGAACAAATGAACAAATGAACAATTGTACAATTGAACAAATGATCAATTGAACAATTGAACAATTGAACAAATGAACAAATGAACAAATGAACAAATGAACAAGTGAACAAATGAACAAATGAACGAATGAACAAATGAACAAATGATCAAATTAACAAGTGGACAAATGAACGAATGGTCAAATGAAAAAATGAACAAATGAACAAATGAACAAGTGAACAAATGAACGAATGAACAAATGAACAAATGAATAAATGAATAAATGAACAAATGAACAAATGACCAAATGAACAAATGAGCGAATGAACGAATGAAAAAATGAACAATTGTACAATTGAACAAATGAACAATTGTACAATTGAACAAATGAACAAATGAACAAATGAACAAATGAACAATTGTACAATTGAACAAATGAACAAATGAACAAATGAACAATTGTACAATTGAACAAATGAACAAATGAACAAATGAGCAAATCAACAGTTGTACAATTGTACAATTGAACAAATGAACAAATGAACAATTGTACAATTGAACAAATGAACAAATGAACAATTGTACAATTGAACAAATGAACCAATGAACAAATGAACAAGTGGACAAATGTACGAATGGACAAAAAACAAATGAACAAATGAACAAATGAACAAGTGAACAAATGAACAAATGAACAAATGAACAAATGAACGAATGAACATATGAACGAATGAACAAATGAACAAGAGAACAATTGTACAATTGTACAATTGAACAAATGAACAAATGAACGAATGAACATATGAAGAAATGAACAAATGAACAAATGAACAAATGAACAAATGAACAAATGAACAATTGTACAATTGAACAAATGAACATATGAACAAATGAACAAGTGGAAAAATGAACGAATGGACAAATGAACAAATGAACAAATGAACAAGTGGACAAATGAACGAATGGACAAAAAAACAAATGAACAAATGAACAAATGAACAAATGAACAAATGAACAAGTGAACAAATGAACAAATGAACAAATGAACAAATGAACAAATGAACAAGTGAACAAATGAACAAATGAACGAATGAACAAATGAACAAATGAACAATTGTACAATTGTACAATTGAACAAATGAACGAATGAACGAATGAACGAATGAACGAATGAACAAATGAACAAATGAACAAATGGACAAATGAACAAAAAGAAACAAATGAACGAATGAACGAATGAACGAATGAACAAATGATAAATTGAAAAAATGAACAAATGAATAAATAAACAAATGATCAAATGAACAAACGAACAAGTGAACAAATGAACAAATGTACAATTGAACAAATCAACAACTGTACAATTGTACAATTGAACAAATGAACCAATGAACGAATGAACAAATGAACAAATGAACAAATTAACAAGTGGACAAATGAACGAATGGACAAATGAACAAATGAACAAATGAAGAAATGTACAAAGTGAACAAATGAACAAATGAACAAATGAACAAATGAACAAATGAACAAATGAACAAATGGACAAATGGACAAATGAACAAAAGAACAAATGAACAAATGAACAATTATACAATTGAACAAATGAACAATTGTACAATTGAACAAATGAACAATTGACAATTGAACAAATGAACGAATGAACGAATGAACAAATGAACAAGTGGACAAATGAACGAATGGACAAATGAACAAATGAACAAATGAACAAATGAACAAGTGAACAAATGAACAAATGAACAAATCAACAAATGAACAAATGAACAAGTGGATAAATGAACGAATGGGCAAATGAACAAGTGAACAATTGTACAATTGAACAAATGAACAATTGTACAATTGAACTAATAAACAATTGTACAATTGAACAAATGAACAATTGAACGATTGAACAAATGAGCAATTGTACAATTGAACAAATGAAAAATTGTACAATTGAACGAATGAGCAATTGTACAATTGAACAAATGAACAATTGTACAATTGAACAAATGAACAATTGAACAAATGAACAATTGTACAATTGAACAAATGAACAATTGAACATCTGAACAAATGAACAAATGAACAAATGAGCAAATGAACATATGAAGAAATGAACAAATGAACAAATGAACAAATGAACAAATGAACAAATGAACAAATGAACAAATGAACAATTGTACAATTGTACAATTGAACAAATGAACATATGAACAAATGAACAAGTGGAAAAATGAACGAATGGACAAATGAACAAATGAACAAATTAACAAGTGGACAAATGAACGAATGGACAAATGAACAAATGAACAAATGAACAAATGAACAAATGTACAAAGTGAACAAATGTACAAAGTGAACAAATGAACAAATGAACAAATGGACAAATGGACAAATGAACAGAAGAACAAATGAACAAATGAACAATTATACAATTGAACAAATGAACAATTGTACAATTGAACAAATGAACAATTGACAATTGAACAAATGAACGAATGAACGAATGAACAAATGAACAAATGAACAAATGAACAAGTGGACAAATGAACGAATGGACAAATGAACAAATGAACAAATGAACAAGTGAACAAATGAACAAATGAACAAATGAACAAATGAACAAATGAACAAGTGGACAAATGAACGAATGGGCAAATGAACAAGTGAACAATTGTACAATTGAACAAATGAACAATTGTACAATTGAACAAATGAACAATTGAACAAATGAACAAATGAACAAATGAACAAATGAACAAATGATCAAATGAACAAATGAACACATGAACGAATGAACAAATGAACGAATGAACAAATGAACAAATGAACAATTGTACAATTGTACAATTGAACAAATGAACGAATGAACGAATGAACGAATGAACAAATGAACAAATGAACGAATGAAAGAATGGACAAATGAACAAATCAACAAGTGAACAAATGAACAAATGAATAAATGAACAAGTGGACAAATGAACGAATGGACAAATGAACAATTGTACAATTGAACAAATGAACAATTGTACAATTGAACAAATGAACAATTGAACAATTGAATAAATGAACAATTGTACAATTGAACAAATGAACAATTGTACAATTGAACAAATGAACAATTGTACAATTGAACAAATGAACAATTGTACAATTGAACAAATGAACAATTGTACAATTGAACAAATGAACAATTGTACAATTGAACAAATGAACAATTGTACAATTGAACAAATGAACAATTGTACAATTGAACAAATGAACAATTGTACAATTGAACAAATGAACAAATGAACAAATGAACAAATGAACAATTGTACAATTGAACAAATGAACAAATGAACAATTGTACAATTGAACAAATGAACAAATGAACAAATGAACAATTGTACAATTGTACAAATGAAGAAATGAAGAATTGGACAAAAGAACAAAAGAACAAATGAACAAGTGAACAAATGAACACATGAACAAATGAACAAGTGAACAAATGAACAAATGAACAAATGAGCAAATCAACAATTGTACAATTGTACAATTGAACAAATGAACCAATGAACGAATGAACAAATGAACAAATGAACAAGTGGACAAATGAACGAATGGACAAATGAACAATTGTACAATTGAACAAATGAACGAATGAACGAATGAACGAATGAACAAATGAACAAATGAACAAATGGACAAATGAACAAAAAGAAACAAATGAACGAATGAACGAATGAACGAATGAACAAATGATAAATTGAAAAAATGAACAAATGAATAAATAAACAAATGATCAAATGAACAAACGAACAAGTGAACAAATGAACAAATGTACAATTGAACAAATCAACAACTGTACAATTGTACAATTGAACAAATGAACCAATGAACGAATGAACAAATGAACAAATGAACAAATTAACAAGTGGACAAATGAACGAATGGACAAATGAACAAATGAACAAATGAACAAATGAACAAATGAACAAATGGACAAATGGACAAATGAACAAAAGAACAAATGAACAAATGTACAATTATACAATTGAACAAATGAACAATTGTACAATTGAACAAATGAACAATTGACAATTGAACAAATGAACAATTGACAATTGAACAAATGAACGAATGAACGAATGAACAAATGAACAAATGAACAAATGAACAAGTGGACAAATGAACGAATGGACAAATGAACAAATGAACAAATGAACAAGTGAACAAATGAACAAATGAACAAATGAACAAATGAACAAGTGGATAAATGAACGAATGGGCAAATGAACAAGTGAACAATTGTACAATTGAACAAATGAACATATGAACAAATGAACAAGTGGAAAAATGAACGAATGGACAAATGAACAAATGAACAAATTAACAAGTGGACAAATGAACGAATGGACAAATGAACAAATGAACAAATGAACAAATGTACAAAGTGAACAAATGAACAAATGGACAAATGAACAAATGGACAAATGGACAAATGAACAAAAGAACAAATGGACAAATGAACAATTATACAATTGAACAAATGAACAATTGTACAATTGAACAAATGAACAATTGACAATTGAACAAATGAACGAATGAACGAATGAACAAATGAACAAATGAACAAGTGGACAAATGAACGAATGGACAAATGAACAAATGAACAAATGAACAAGTGAACAAATGAACAAATGAACAAATGAACAAATGAACAAATGAACAAAAAGAAACAAATGAACGAATGAACGAATGAACGAATGAACAAATGATAAATTGAAAAAATGAACAAATGAATAAATAAACAAATGATCAAATGAACAAACGAACAAGTGAACAAATGAACAAATGTACAATTGAACAAATCAACAACTGTACAATTGTACAATTGAACAATTGAACCAATGAACGAATGAACAAATGAACAAATGAACAAATTAACAAGTGGACAAATGAACGAATGGACAAATGAACAAATGAACAAATGAAGAAATGTACAAAGTGAACAAATGAACAAATGAACAAATGAACAAATGAACAATTGTACAATTGTACAATTGAACAAATGAACATATGAACAAATGAACAAGTGGAAAAATGAACGAATGGACAAATGAACAAATGAACAAATTAACAAGTGGACAAATGAACGTATGGACAAATGAACAAATGAACAAATGAACAAATGTACAAAGTATAACAAATGAACAAATGAACAAATGAACAAATGAACAAATGGACAAATGGACAAATGAACAAAAGAACAAATGAACAAATGAACAATTATACAATTGAACAAATGAACAATTGTACAATTGAACAAATGAACAATTGACAATTGAACAAATGAACGAATGAACGAATGAACAAATGAACAAATGAACAAATGAACAAGTGGACAAATGAACGAATGGACAAATGAACAAATGAACAAATGAACAAGTGAACAAATGAACAAATGAACAAATGAACAAATGTACAAATGAACAAAAAGAAACAAATGAACGAATGAACGAATGAACGAATGAACAAATGATAAATTGAAAAAATGAACAAATGAATAAATAAACAAATGATCAAATGAACAAACGAACAAGTGAACAAATGAACAAATGTACAATTGAACAAATCAACAACTGTACAATTGTACAATTGAACAAATGAACCAATGAACGAATGAACAAATGAACAAATGAACAAATTAACAAGTGGACAAATGAACGAATGGACAAATGAACAAATGAACATATGAACAAATGAAGAAATGTACAAAGTGAACAAATGAACAAATGAACAAATGAACAAATGTACAAATGGACAAATGGACAAATGAACAAAAGAACAAATGAACAAATGAACAATTATACAATTGAACAAATGAACAATTGTACAATTGAACAAATGAACAATTGACAATTGAACAAATGAACGAATGAACGAATGAACAAATGAACAAATGAACAAATGAACAAGTGGACAAATGAACGAATGGACAAATGAACAAATGAACAAATGAACAAATCAACAAATGAACAAATGAACAAGTGGATAAATGAACGAATGGGCAAATGAACAAGTGAACAATTGTACAATTGAACAAATGAACAATTGTACAATTGAACTAATGAACAATTGTACAATTGAACAAATGAACAATTGAACAATTGAACAAATGAGCAATTGTACAATTGAACAAATGAACAATTGTACAATTGAACAAATGAGCAATTGTACAATTGAACAAATGAACAATTGTACAATTGAACAAATGAACAATTGAACAAATGAATAATTGTACAATTGAACAAATGAACAATTGAACAACTGAACAAATGAACAAATGAACAAATGAACAAATGAGCAAATGAACATATGAAGAAATGAACAAATGAACAAATGAACAAATGAACAAATGAACAAATGAACAAATGAACAATTGTACAACTATACAATTGACCAAATGAACACATGAACAAATGAACAAGTGGAAAAATGAACGAATGGACAAATGAACAAATGAACAAATTAACAAGTGGACAAATGAACGAATGGACAGATGAACAAATGAACAAATGAACAAATGAACAAATGTACAAAGTGAACAAATGAACAAATGAACAAATGGACAAATGGACAAATAAACAAAAGAACAAATGAACAAATGAGCAATTATACAATTGAACAAATGAACAATTGTACAATTGAACAAATGAACAATTGACAATTGAACAAATGAACGAATGACAATTGAACAAATGAACGAATGAACGAATGAACAAATGAACAAATGAACAAATGAACAAGTGGACAAATGAACGAATGGACAAATGAACGAATGAACGAATGAACAAATGAACAAATGAACAAATGGACAAATGAACAAAAAGAAACAAATGAACGAATGAACGAATGAACGAATGAACAAATGATAAATTGAAAAAATGAACAAATGAATAAATAAACAAATGATCAAATGAACAAACGAACAAGTGAACAAATGAACAAATGTACAATTGAACAAATCAACAACTGTACAATTGTACAATTGAACAAATGAACCAATGAACGAATGAACAAATGAACAAATGAACAAATTAACAAGTGGACAAATGAACGAATGGACAAATGAACAAATGAACAAATGAACAAATGAACAAATGTACGAAGTGAACAAATGAACAAATGAACAAATGAACAAATGAACAAATGAACAAATGAACAAATGAACAAATGAACAAATGGACAAATGGACAAATGAACAAAAGAACAAATGAACAAATGAACAAATGAACAATTATACAATTGAACAAATGAACAATTGTACAATTGAACAAATGAACAATTGACAATTGAACAAATGAACAATTGACAATTGAACAAATGAACGAATGAACGAATGAACAAATGAACAAATGAACAAATGAACAAGTGGACAAATGAACGAATGGACAAATGAACAAATGAACAAATGAACAAGTGAACAAATGAACAAATGAACAAATCAACAAATGAACAAATGAACAAGTGGATAAATGAACGAATGGGCAAATGAACAAGTGAACAATTGTACAATTGAACAAATGAACATATGAACAAATGAACAAGTGGAAAAATGAACGAATGGACAAATGAACAAATGAACAAATTAACAAGTGGACAAATGAACGAATGGACAAATGAACAAATGAACAAATGAACAAATGTACCAAGTGAACAAATGAACAAATGAACAAATGAACAAATGGACAAATGGACAAATGAACAAAAGAACAAATGAACAAATGAACAATTATACAATTGAACAAATGAACAATTGTACAATTGAACAAATGAACAATTGACAATTGAACAAATGAACGAATGAACGAATGAACAAATGAACAAATGAACAAATGAACAAGTGGACAAATGAACGAATGGACAAATGAACAAATGAACAAATGAACAAGTGAACAAATGAACAAATGAACAAATGAACAAATGAACAAATGAACAAAAAGAAACAAATGAACGAATGAACGAATGAACGAATGAACAAATGATAAATTGAAAAAATGAACAAATGAATAAATAAACAAATGATCAAATGAACAAACGAACAAGTGAACAAATGAACAAATGTACAATTGAACAAATCAACAACTGTACAATTGTACAATTGAACAAATGAACCAATGAACGAATGAACAAGTGAACAAATGAACAAATTAACAAGTGGACAAATGAACGAATGGACAAATGAACAAATGAACAAATGAACAAATGAAGAAATGTACAAAGTGAACAAATGAACAAATGAACAAATGAACAATTGTACAATTGTACAATTGAACAAATGAACATATGAACAAATGAACAAGTGGAAAAATGAACGAATGGACAAATGAACAAATGAACAAATTAACAAGTGGACAAATGAACGAATGGACAAATGAACAAATGAACAAATGAACAAATGTACAAAGTATAACAAATGAACAAATGAACAAATGAACAAATGAACAAATGAACAAATGGACAAATGGACAAATGAACAAAAGAACAAATGAACAAATGAACAATTATACAATTGAACAAATGAACAATTGTACAATTGAACAAATGAACAATTGACAATTGAACAAATGAACGAATGAACGAATGAACAAATGAACAAATGAACAAATGAACAAGTGGACAAATGAACGAATGGACAAATGAACAAATGAACAAATGAACAAGTGAACAAATGAACAAATGAACAAAAAGAAACAAATGAACGAATGAACGAATGAACGAATGAACAAATGATAAATTGAAAAAATGAACAAATGAATAAATAAACAAATGATCAAATGAATAAACGAACAAGTGAACAAATGAACAAATGTACAATTGAACAAATCAACAACTGTACAATTGTACAATTGAACAAATGAACCAATGAACGAATGAACAAATGAACAAATGAACAAATTAACAAGTGGACAAATGAACGAATGGACAAATGAACAAATGAACAAATGAACAAATGAAGAAATGTACAAAGTGAACAAATGAACAAATGAACAAATGAACAAATGGACAAATGGACAAATGAACAAAAGAACAAATGAACAAATGAACAATTATACAATTGAACAAATGAACAATTGTACAATTGAACAAATGAACAATTGACAATTGAACAAATGAACGAATGAACGAATGAACAAATGAACAAATGAACAAATGAACAAGTGGACAAATGAACGAATGGACAAATGAACAAATGAACAAATGAACAAATCAACAAATGAACAAATGAACAAGTGGATAAATGAACGAATGGGCAAATGAACAAGTGAACAATTGTACAATTGAACAAATGAACAATTGTACAATTGAACTAATGAACAATTGTACAATTGAACAAATGAACAATTGAACAATTGAACAAATGAGCAATTGTACAATTGAACAAATGAACAATTGTACAATTGAACAAATGAGCAATTGTACAATTGAACAAATGAACAATTGTACAATTGAACAAATGAACAATTGAACAAATGAATAATTGTACAATTGAACAAATGAACAATTGAACAACTGAACAAATGAACAAATGAACAAATGAACAAATGAGCAAATGAACATATGAAGAAATGAACAAATGAACAAATGAACAAATGAACAAATGAACAAATGAACAATTGTACAACTATACAATTGAACAAATGAACACATGAACAAATGAACAAGTGGAAAAATGAACGAATGGACAAATGAACAAATGAACAAATTAACAAGTGGACAAATGAACGAATGGACAGATGAACAAATGAACAAATGAACAAATGAACAAATGTACAAAGTGAACAAATGAACAAATGAACAAATGGACAAATGGACAAATAAACAAA
The DNA here is from genome assembly GCF_051020955.1 of Megalopta genalis. Classification (NCBI taxonomy): domain Eukaryota; kingdom Metazoa; phylum Arthropoda; class Insecta; order Hymenoptera; family Halictidae; genus Megalopta; species Megalopta genalis. The sequence goes on along the minus strand of NW_027476111.1, from coordinate 1,411,859 downwards.
AGAACAAATGAACAAATGAGCAATTATACAATTGAACAAATGAACAATTGTACAATTGAACAAATGAACAATTGACAATTGAACAAATGAACGAATGACAATTGAACAAATGAACGAATGAAAGAATGAACAAATGAACAAATGAACAAATGAACAAATGAACAAGTGGACAAATGAACAATTGTTCAATTGAACAAATGAACAATTGTACAATTGAACAAATGAACAAATGAACAAATGAACAAGTGAACAAATGAACAAATGAACAAATGTACAAATGAACAAATGAACAAGTGGACAAATGAAGAAATGAACAAATGAACAAATGGACAAATGGACAAATGAACAAAAGAACAAATGAACAAATGAACAATTATACAATTGAACAAATGAACAATTGTACAATTGAACAAATGAACAATTGACAATTGAACAAATGAACGAATGAACAAATGAACAAATGAACAAGTGGACAAATGAACGAATGGACAAATGAACAAATGAACAAATGTACAAGTGAACAAATGAACAAATGAACAAATGAACAAATGAACAAATGAACAAGTGGACAAATGAACGAATGGGCAAATGAACAAGTGAACAATTGTACAATTGAACAAATGAACAATTGTACAATTGAACAAATGAACAAATGAACAAATGAACAAATGAACAAATGAACAAATGAACAAATGAACAAATGAACAAATGAACAAATAAAACAAATGAACAAATAAAACAAATGAACAAATGAACAAATAAAACAAATGAACAAATAAAACAAATGAACAAATGAACAAATGACAATTGAACAAATGAAGAAATGAAGAATTGGACAAAAGAACAAATGAACAGATGAACAAGTGAACAAATGAACAAGTGGACAAATGAACGAATGATCAATTGAACAAATGAACAAATGAACAATTGTACAATTGAACAAATGATCAATTGAACAAATGAACAAATGAACAATTGTACAATTGAACAAATGATCAATTGAACAATTGAACAATTGAACAAATGAACAAATGAACAAATGAACAAATGAAAAAATGAACAAATGAACAATTGTACAATTGAACAAATGAACAATTGTACAATTGAACAAATGATCAATTGTTCAAATGAACAAATGAACAATTGTACAATTGAACAAATGATCAATTGAACAAATGAACAAATGAACAAATGAACAAATGAACAAATGAACAAATGAACAAATGAACAAATAAAACAAATGAACAAATAAAACAAATGAACAAATGAACAAATAAAACAAATGAACAAATAAAACAAATGAACAAATGAACAAATGACAATTGAACAAATGAAGAAATGAAGAATTGGACAAAAGAACAAATGAACAGATGAACAAGTGAACAAATGAACAAGTGGACAAATGAACGAATGATCAATTGAACAAATGAACAAATGAACAATTGTACAATTGAACAAATGATCAATTGAACAAATGAACAAGAGAACAAATGAACAAATGAACAAATGAACAAATGAACAAATGAACAAGCGGACAAATGAACGAATGGGCAAATGAACAAGTGAACAATTGTACAATTGAACAAATGAACAATTGTACAATTGAACAAATGAACAATTGAACAAATGAACAAATGAACAAATGAACAAATGAACAAATGAACAAATGAACAAATGATCAAATGAACAAATGAACAAGTGAACAAATGAACAAATGAACGAATGAACGAATGAACAAATGAACAAATTAAGAAATGAAGAATTGGACAAAAGAACAAATGAACAAATAAACAAGTGAACAAATGAACAATTGTACAATTGAACAAATGATCAATTGAACAATTGAACAATTGAACAAATGAACAAATGAACAAATGAACAAATGAACAAATGAAAAAATGAACAAATGAACAATTGTACAATTGAACAAATGAACAATTGTACAATTGAACAAATGATCAATTGTTCAAATGAACAAATGAACAATTGTACAATTGAACAAATGATCAATTGAACAATTGAACAATAGAACAATTGAACAAATGAACAAATGAACAAATGAACAAATGAACAAATGAACAAATGAACAATTGTACAATTGAACAAATGAACAATTGTACAATTGAACAAATGAACAATTGTACAATTGAACAAATGAACAAATGAACAAATGAACAAATGAACAATTGTACAATTGAACAAATGAACAAATGAACAAATGAGCAAATCAACAGTTGTACAATTGTACAATTGAACAAATGAACAAATGAACAATTGTACAATTGAACAAATGAACAAATGAACAATTGTACAATCGAACAAATGAACATATGAACAAATGAACAAATGAACAAGTGAACAAATGGACAAATGAACAAATGAACAAATGACCAAATGAACAAATGAGCGAATGAACGAATGAACAATTGAACAATTGTACAATTGAACAAATGAAAAATTGTACAATTGAACAAATGAACAATTGTACAATTGAACAAATGAACAATTGAGCAATTGAACAATTGAACAAATGACCAAATGAACAAATGAACAAATGAACAATTGTACAATTGTACAAATGAAGAAATGAAGAATTGGACAAAAGAACAAAAGAACAAATGAACAAGTGAACAAATGAACACATGAACAAATGAACAAGTGAACAAATGAACAAATGAACAAATGAGCAAATCAACAATTGTACAATTGTACAATTGAACAAATGAACCAATGAACGAATGAACAAATGAACAAATGAACAAATGAACAAGTGGACAAATGAACGAATGGACAAATGAACAATTGTACAATTGAACAAATGAACAATTGTACAATTGAATAAATGAACAAATGAACAATTGTACAATTGAATAAATGAACAAATGAACAATTGTACAATTGAATAAATGAACAAATGAACAATTGTGCAATTGAACAAATGAACAATTGTACAATTGAACAAATGATCAATTGAACAAATGAACAAATGAACAATTGTACAATTGAACAAATGATCAATTGAACAATTGAACAATTGAACAAATGAACAAATGAACAAATGAACAAATGAACAAATGAACAAGTGAACAAATGAACAAATGAACGAATGAACAAATGAAAAATTGTACAATTGAACATATGAACAATTGTACAATTGAACAAATGAACAATTGTACAATTGAACAAATGAACGAATGAACGAATGAACAAATGAACAAATGATCAAATTAACAAGTGGACAAATGAACGAATGGTCAAATGAACAAATGAACAAATGAACAAATGAACAAGTGAACAAATGAACGAATGAACAAATGAACAAATGAATAAATGAATAAATAAACAAATGAACAAATGACCAAATGAACAAATGAGCGAATGAACGAATGAAAAAATGAACAATTGTACAATTGAACAAATGAACAATTGTACAATTGAACAAATGAACAAATGAACAAATGAACAAATGAACAAATGAACAAATGAACAATTGTACAATTGAACAAATGAACAAATGAACAAATGAGCAAATCAACAGTTGTACAATTGTACAATTGAACAAATGAACAAATGAACAAATGAACAATTGTACAATTGAACAAATGAACAAATGAACAATTGTACAATTGAACAAATGAACCAATGAACAAATGAACAAGTGGACAAATGTACGAATGGACAAAAAACAAATGAACAAATGAACAAATGAACAAGTGAACAAATGAACAAATGAACAAATGAACAAATGAACAAGAGAACAATTGTACAATTGTACAATTGAACAAATGAACAAATGAACGAATGAACATATGAAGAAATGAACAAATGAACAAATGAACAAATGAACAAATGAACAAATGAACAAATGAACAAATGAACAAATGAACAAATGAACAATTGTACAATTGTACAATTGTACAATTGAACAAATGAACATATGAACAAATGAACAAGTGGAAAAATGAACGAATGGACAAATGAACAAATGAACAAATGAACAAGTGGACAAATGAACGAATGGACAAAAAAACAAATGAACAAATGAACAAATGAACAAATGAACAAATGAACAAGTGAACAAATGAACAAATGAACAAATGAACAAATGAACAAATGAACAAGTGAACAAATGAACAAATGAACAATTGTACAATTGAACAAATGAACAAATGAACAAATGAGCAAATCAACAGTTGTACAATTGTACAATTGAACAAATGAACAAATGAACAATTGTACAATTGAACAAATGAACAAATGAACAATTGTACAATTGAACAAATGAACAAATGAACAATTGTACAATTGAACAAATGAACCAATGAACAAATGAACAAGTGGACAAATGTACGAATGGACAAAAAAGAAATGAACAAATGAACAAATGAACAAGTGAACAAATGAACAAATGAACAAATGAACAAATGAACGAATGAACATATGAACGAATGAACAAATGAACAAGAGAACAATTGTACAATTGTACAATTGAACAAATGAACAAATGAACGAATGAACATATGAAGAAATGAACAAATGAACAAATGAACAAATGAACAAATGAACAAATGAACAAATGAACAATTGTACAATTGTACAATTGTACAATTGAACAAATGAACATATGAACAAATGAACAAGTGGAAAAATGAACGAATGGACAAATGAACAAATGAACAAATGAACAAGTGGACAAATGAACGAATGGAGAAAAAAACAAATGAACAAATGAACAAATGAACAAATGAACAAATGAACAAGTGAACAAATGAACAAATGAACAAATGAACAAATGAACAAGTGAACAAATGAACAAATGAACGAATGAACAAATGAACAAATGAACAATTGTACAATTGTACAATTGAACAAATGAACGAATGAACGAATGAACAAATGAACAAATGAACAAATGGACAAATGAACAAAAAGAAACAAATGAACAAAAAGAAACAAATGAACGAATGAACAAATGATAAATTGAAAAAATGAACAAATGAATAAATAAACAAATGATCAAATGAACAAACGAACAAGTGAACAAATGAACAAATGTACAATTGAACAAATCAACAACTGTACAATTGTACAATTGAACAAATGAACCAATGAACGAATGAACAAATGAACAAATGAACAAATTAACAAGTGGACAAATGAACGAATGGACAAATGAACAAATGAACAAATGAAGAAATGTACAAAGTGAACAAATGAACAAATGAACAAATGAACAAATGAACAAATGAACAAATGAACAAATGGACAAATGCACAAATGAACAAAAGAACAAATGAACAAATGAACAATTATACAATTGAACAAATGAACAATTGTACAATTGAACAAATGAACAATTGACAATTGAACAAATGAACGAATGAACGAATGAACAAATGAACAAGTGGACAAATGAAAAATTGTACAATTGAACAAATGAGCAATTGTACAATTGAACAAATGAACAATTGTACAATTGAACAAATGAACAATTGAACAAATGAACAATTGTACAATTGAACAAATGAACAATTGAACGAATGAACGAATGAACGAATGAACAAATGAACAAATGAACGAATGAACGAATGGACAAATGAACAAATCAACAAGTGAACAAATGAACAAATGAATAAATGAACAAGTGGACAAATGAACGAATGGACAAATGAACAATTGTACAATTGAACAAATGAACAATTGTACAATTGAACAAATGAACAATTGAACAATTGAATAAATGAACAATTGTACAATTGAACAAATGAACAATTATACAATTGAACAAATGAACAATTGTACAATTGAACAAATGAACAATTGTACAATTGAACAAATGAACAATTGTACAATTGAACAAATGAACAATTGTACAATTGAACAAATGAACAATTGTACAATTGAACAAATGAACAATTGTACAATTGAACAAATGAACAATTGTACAATTGAACAAATGAACCAATGAACGAATGAACAAATGAACAAATGAACAAATGAACAAGTGGACAAATGAACGAATGGACAAATGAACAATTGTACAATTGAACAAATGAACGAATGAACGAATGAACGAATGAACAAATGAACAAATGAACAAATGGACAAATGAACAAAAAGAAACAAATGAACGAATGAACGAATGAACGAATGAACAAATGATAAATTGAAAAAATGAACAAATGAATAAATAAACAAATGATCAAATGAACAAACGAACAAGTGAACAAATGAACAAATGTACAATTGAACAAATCAACAACTGTACAATTGTACAATTGAACAAATGAACCAATGAACGAATGAACAAATGAACAAATGAACAAATTAACAAGTGGACAAATGAACGAATGGACAAATGAACAAATGAACAAATGAACAAATGAACAAATGAACAAATGTACGAAGTGAACAAATGAACAAATGAACAAATGAACAAATGAACAAATGAACAAATGAACAAATGAACAAATGAACAAATGGACAAATGGACAAATGAACAAAAGAACAAATGAACAAATGAACAATTATACAATTGAACAAATGAACAATTGTACAATTGAACAAATGAACAATTGACAATTGAACAAATGAACAATTGACAATTGAACAAATGAACGAATGAACGAATGAACAAATGAACAAATGAACAAATGAACAAATGAACAAATGAACAAATGAACAAATGAACAAATGATCAAATGAACAAATGAACACATGAACGAATGAACAAATGAACGAATGAACAAATGAACAAATGAACAATTGTACAATTGTACAATTGAACAAATGAACGAATGAACGAATGAACGAATGAACAAATGAACAAATGAACGAATGAACGAATGGACAAATGAACAAATCAACAAGTGAACAAATGAACAAATGAATAAATGAACAAGTGGACAAATGAACGAATGGACAAATGAACAATTGTACAATTGAACAAATGAACAATTGTACAATTGAACAAATGAACAATTGAACAATTGAATAAATGAACAATTGTACAATTGAACAAATGAACAATTATACAATTGAACAAATGAACAATTGTACAATTGAACAAATGAACAATTGTACAATTGAACAAATGAACAATTGTACAATTGAACAAATGAACAATTGTACAATTGAACAAATGAACAATTGTACAATTGAACAAATGAACAATTGTACAATTGAACAAATGAACAATTGTACAATTGAACAAATGAACCAATGAACGAATGAACAAATGAACAAATGAACAAATGAACAAGTGGACAAATGAACGAATGGACAAATGAACAATTGTACAATTGAACAAATGAACGAATGAACGAATGAACGAATGAACAAATGAACAAATGAACAAATGGACAAATGAACAAAAAGAAACAAATGAACGAATGAACGAATGAACGAATGAACAAATGATAAATTGAAAAAATGAACAAATGAATAAATAAACAAATGATCAAATGAACAAACGAACAAGTGAACAAATGAACAAATGTACAATTGAACAAATCAACAACTGTACAATTGTACAATTGAACAAATGAACCAATGAACGAATGAACAAATGAACAAATGAACAAATTAACAAGTGGACAAATGAACGAATGGACAAATGAACAAATGAACAAATGAACAAATGAACAAATGAACAAATGTACGAAGTGAACAAATGAACAAATGAACAAATGAACAAATGAACAAATGAACAAATGAACAAATGAACAAATGAACAAATGGACAAATGGACAAATGAACAAAAGAACAAATGAACAAATGAACAATTATACAATTGAACAAATGAACAATTGTACAATTGAACAAATGAACAATTGACAATTGAACAAATGAACAATTGACAATTGAACAAATGAACGAATGAACGAATGAACAAATGAACAAATGAACAAATGAACAAGTGGACAAATGAACGAATGGACAAATGAACAAATGAACAAATGAACAAGTGAACAAATGAACAAATGAACAAATGAACAAATGAACAAATGAACAAGTGGATAAATGAACGAATGGACAAATGAACAAGTGAACAATTGTACAATTGAACAAATGAACATATGAACAAATGAACAAGTGGAAAAATGAACGAATGGACAAATGAACAAATGAACAAATTAACAAGTGGACAAATGAACGAATGGACAAATGAACAAATGAACAAATGAACAAATGTACAAAGTGAACAAATGAACAAATGAACAAATGAACAAATGGACAAATGGACAAATGGACAAATGGACAAATGGACAAATGAACAAAAGAACAAATGAACAAATGAACAATTATACAATTGAACAAATGAACGAATGAACGAATGAACAAATGAACAAATGAACAAATGAACAAATGAACAAGTGGACAAATGAACGAATGGACAAATGAACAAATGAACAAATGAAAAAGTGAACAAATGAACAAATGAACAAAAAGAAACAAATGAACGAATGAACGAATGAACGAATGAACAAATGATAAATTGAAAAAATGAACAAATGAATAAATAAACAAATGATCAAATGAACAAACGAACAAGTGAACAAATGAACAAATGTACAATTGAACAAATCAACAACTGTACAATTGTACAATTGAACAAATGAACCAATGAACGAATGAACAAATGAACAAATGAACAAATTAACAAGTGGACAAATGAACGAATGGACAAATGAACAAATGAACAAATGAACAAATGAAGAAATGTACAAAGTGAACAAATGAACAAATGAACAAATGAACAAATGAACAATTGTACAATTGTACAATTGAACAAATGAACATATGAACAAATGAACAAGTGGAAAAATGAACGAATGGACAAATGAACAAATGAACAAATTAACAAGTGGACAAATGAACGAATGGACAAATGAACAAATGAACAAATGAACAAATGTACAAAGTATAACAAATGAACAAATGAACAAATGAACAAATGAACAAATGGACAAATGGACAAATGAACAAAAGAACAAATGAACAAATGAACAAATGAACAAATGAACAATTATACAATTGAACAAATGAACAATTGTACAATTGAACAAATGAACAATTGACAATTGAACAAATGAACGAATGAACGAATGAACAAATGAACAAATGAACAAATGAACAAGTGGACAAATGAACGAATGGACAAATGAACAAATGAACAAATGAACAAGTGAACAAATGAACAAATGAACAAATGAACAAATGAACAAATGAACAAAAAGAAACAAATGAACGAATGAACGAATGAACGAATGAACAAATGATAAATTGAAAAAATGAACAAATGAATAAATAAACAAATGATCAAATGAACAAACGAACAAGTGAACAAATGAACAAATGTACAATTGAACAAATCAACAACTGTACAATTGTACAATTGAACAAATGAACCAATGAACAAATGAACAAATGAACAAATGAACAAATTAACAAGTGGACAAATGAACGAATGGACAAATGAACAAATGAACAAATGAACAAATGAAGAAATGTACAAAGTGAACAAATGAACAAATGAACAAATGAACAAATGTACAAATGGACAAATGGACAAATGAACAAAAGAACAAATGAACAAATGAACAATTATACAATTGAACAAATGAACAATTGTACAATTGAACAAATGAACAATTGACAATTGAACAAATGAACGAATGAACGAATGAACAAATGAACAAATGAACAAATGAACAAGTGGACAAATGAACGAATGGACAAATGAACAAATGAACAAATGAACAAATCAACAAATGAACAAATGAACAAGTGGATAAATGAACGAATGGGCAAATGAACAAGTGAACAATTGTACAATTGAACAAATGAACAATTGTACAATTGAACTAATGAACAATTGTACAATTGAACAAATGAACAATTGAACAATTGAACAAATGAGCAATTGTACAATTGAACAAATGAACAAATGAACAATTGTACAATTGAACAAATGAGCAATTGTACAATTGAACAAATGAACAATTGTACAATTGAACAAATGAACAATTGAACAAATGAATAATTGTACAATTGAACAAATGAACAATTGAACAACTGAACAAATGAACAAATGAACAAATGAACAAATGAGCAAATGAACATATGAAGAAATGAACAAATGAACAAATGAACAAATGAACAAATGAACAAATGGACAAATGGACAAATAAACAAAAGAACAAATGAACAAATGAGCAATTATACAATTGAACAAATGAACAATTGTACAATTGAACAAATGAACAATTGACAATTGAACAAATGAACGAATGACAATTGAACAAATGAACGAATGAACGAATGAACGAATGAACAAATGAACAAATGAACAAATGAACAAGTGGACAAATGAACGAATGGACAAATGAACAAATGAACAAATGAACAAATGAACAAGTGAACAAATGAACAAATGAACAAATGAACAAATGAACAAATGAACAAGTGGACAAATGAACGAATGGGCAAATGAACGAATGAACAAATGAACAATTGTTCAATTGAACAAATGAACAATTGTACAATTGAACGAATGAACAAATGAACAAATGAACAAATGAACAAGTGAACAAATGAACAAATGAACAAATGAACAAATGAACAAATGAACAAGTGGACAAATGAACAAATGAACAAATGAACAAATGGACAAATGGACAAATGAACAAAAGAACAAATGAACAAATGAACAATTATACAATTGAACAAATGAACAATTGACAATTGAACAAATGAACGAATGATTAAATGAACAAATGAACAAGTGGACAAATGAACGAATGGACAAATGAACAAATGAACAAATGTACAAGTGAACAAATGAACAAATGAACAAATGAACAAATGAACAAATGAACAAATGAACAAATGAACAAGTGGACAAATGAACGAATGGGCAAATGAACAAGTGAACAATTGTATAATTGAACAAATGAACAATTGTACAATTGAACAAATGAACAAATGAACAAATGAACAAATGAACAAATGAACAAATGAACAAATGAACAAATGAACAAATAAAACAAATGAACAAATAAAACAAATGAACAAATGAACAAATAAAACAAATGAACAAATAAAACAAATGAACAAATGAACAAATGACAATTGAACAAATGAAGAAATGAAGAATTGGACAAAAGAACAAATGAACAGATGAACAAGTGAACAAATGAACAAGTGGAGAAATGAACGAATGATCAATTGAACAAATGAACAAATGAACAATTGTACAATTGAACAAATGATCAATTGAACAATTGAACAATTGAACAAATGAACAAATGAACAAATGAACAAATGAACAATTGTACAATTGAACAAATGAACAATTGTACAATTGAACAAATGATCAATTGTTCAAATGAACAAATGAACAATTGTACAATTGAACAAATGATCAATTGAACAATTGAACAATAGAACAATTGAACAAATGAACAAATGAACAAATGAACAAATGAACAAATGAACAAATGAACAAATGAACAAATGAACAAATGAACAAGTGAACAAATGATCAAATGAACAAATGAACAAGTGAACAAATGAACAAATGAACGAATGAACAAATGAACAAATGAACAAGTGGACAAATGAACGAATGGACAAATGAACAAATAAAACAAATGAACAAATGAACAAATGACAATTGAACAAATTAAGAAATGAAGAATTGGACAAAAGAACAAATGAACAAATAAACAAGTGAACAAATGAACAATTGTACAATTGAACAAATGATCAATTGAACAATTGAACAATTGAACAAATGAACAAATGAACAAATGAACAAATGAACAAATGAAAAAATGAACAAATGAACAATTGTACAATTGAACAAATGAACAATTGTACAATTGAACAAATGATCAATTGTTCAAATGAACAAATGAACAATTGTACAATTGAACAAATGATCAATTGAACAATTGAACAATAGAACAATTGAACAAATGAACAAATGAACAAATGAACAAATGAACAAATGAACAAATGAACAAATGAACAATTGTACAATTGAACAAATGAACAATTGTACAATTGAACAAATGAACAATTGTACAATTGAACAAATGAACAATTGTACAATTGAACAAATGAACAAATGAACAAATGAACAAATGAACAATTGTTCAATTGAACAAATGAACAAATGAACAAATGAGCAAATCAACAGTTGTACAATTGTACAATTGAACAAATGAACAAATGAACAATTGTACAATTGAACAAATGAACAAATGAACAATTGTACAATCGAACAAATGAACATATGAACAAATGAACAAATGAACAAGTGAACAAATGGACAAATGAACAAATGAACAAATGACCAAATGAACAAATGAGCGAATGAACGAATGAACAATTGAACAATTGTACAATTGAACAAATGAAAAATTGTACAATTGAACAAATGAACAATTGAGCAATTGAACAATTGAACAAATGACCAAATGAACAAATGAACAAATGAACAATTGTACAATTGTACAAATGAAGAAATGAAGAATTGGACAAAAGAACAAAAGAACAAATGAACAAGTGAACAAATGAACACATGAACAAATGAACAAGTGAACAAATGAACAAATGAACAAATGAGCAAATCAACAATTGTACAATTGTACAATTGAACAAATGAACCAATGAACGAATGAACAAATGAACAAATGAACAAATGAACAAATGGACAAATGAACGAATGGACAAATGAACAATTGTACAATTGAACAAATGAACAATTGTACAATTGAATAAATGAACAAATGAACAATTGTACAATTGAATAAATGAACAAATGAACAATTGTACAATTGAATAAATGAACAAATGAACAATTGTGCAATTGAACAAATGAACAATTGTACAATTGAACAAATGATCAATTGAACAAATGAACAAATGAACAATTGTACAATTGAACAAATGATCAATTGAACAATTGAACAATTGAACAAATGAACAAATGAACAAATGAACAAGTGAACAAATGAACAAAAGAACGAATGAACAAATGAAAAATTGTACAATTGAACATATGAACAATTGTACAATTGAACAAATGATCAATTGAACAATTGAACAATTGAACAAATGAACAAATGAACAAATGAACAAATGAAAAAATGAACAAATGAACAATTGTACAATTGAACAAATGAACAATTGTACAATTGAACAAATGATCAATTGTTCAAATGAACAAATGAACAATTGTACAATTGAACAAATGATCAATTGAACAATTGAACAATAGAACAATTGAACAAATGAACAAATGAACAAATGAACAAATGAACAAGTGAACAAATGATCAAATGAACAAATGAACAAGTGAACAAATGAACAAATGAACGAATGAACAAATGAACAAATGAACATGTGGACAAATGAACGAATGGACAAATGAACAAATGAACAAATGAACAAGAGAACAAATGAACAAATGAACAAATGAACAAATGAACAAGCGGACAAATGAACGAATGGGCAAATGAACAAGTGAACAATTGTACAATTGAACAAATGAACAATTGTACAATTGAACAAATGAACAATTGAACAAATGAACAAATGAACAAATGAACAAATGAACAAATGATCAAATGAACAAATGAACAAGTGAACAAATGAACAAATGAACGAATGAACGAATGAACAAATGAACGAATGAACAAATGAACAATTGTTAAATTGAACAAATGAACAATTGCACAATTGAACAAATGAACAAATGAACAAATGAACAAGTGAACAAATGAACAAATGAACAATTGTACAATTGAACAAATGAACAATTGTACAATTGAACAAATGATCAATTGTTCAAATGAACAAATGAACAATTGTACAATTGAACAAATGATCAATTGAACAATTGAACAATAGAACAATTGAACAAATGAACAAATGAACAAATGAACAAATGAACAAATGAACAAATGAACAAATGAACAATTGTACAATTGAACAAATGAACAATTGTACAATTGAACAAATGAACAATTGTACAATTGGACAAATGTACAATTGAGCAATTGAACAATTGAAGAAATGAACAAATGAACAAATGAACAAATGAACAAATGAACAATTGTACAATTGTACAAATGAAGAAATGAAGAATTGGATAAAAGAACAAATGAACAAATGATCAAGTGAACAAAAGAACAAGTGAACAAATGAGCAAATGAACAAAGGAACAAATGAACAAATGAACAAATGAACAAATGAACAAATGAACAAATGAACAAATGAACAAATGAACAAATGAACAATTGTACAATTGTACAATTGAACAAATGAACATATGAACAAATGAACAAGTGGAAAAATGAACGAATGGACAAATGAACAAATGATCAAATGAACAAGTGAACAAATGAACAAATGAACAAATGAACAAGTGGACAAATGTACGAATGGACAAAAAAACAAATGAACAAATGAACAAATGAACAAGTGAACAAATGAACAAATGAACAAATGAACAAGTGAACAAATGAACAAATGAACGAATGAACAAATGAACAAGTGAACAATTGTACAATTGTACAATTGAACAAATGAACGAATGAACGAATGAACGAATGAACAAATGAACAAATGAACGAATGAACATATGAAGAAATGAACAAATGAACAAATGAACAAATGAACAAATGAACAATTGTACAATTGTACAATTGAACAAATGAACATATGAACAAATGAACAAGTGGAAAAATGAACGAATGGACAAATGAACAAATGAACAAATGAACAAGTGGACAAATGAACCAATGGACAAAAAAACAAATGAACAAATGAACAAATGAACAAATGAACAAATGAACAAGAGAACAAATGAACAAATGAACAAATGAACAAATGAACAAATGAACAAATGAACAAGTGAACAAATGAACAAATGAACGAATGAACAAATGAACAAATGAACAATTGTACAATTGTACAATTGAACAAATGAACGAATGAACGAATGAACAAATGAACAAATGAACAAATGGACAAATGAACAAAAAGAAACAAATGAACGAATGAACGAATGAACGAATGAACAAATGATAAATTGAAAAAATGAACAAATGAATAAATAAACAAATGATCAAATGAACAAACGAACAAGTGAACAAATGAACAAATGTACAATTGAACAAATCAACAACTGTACAATTGTACAATTGAACAAATGAACGAATGAACGAATGAACAAATGAACAAATGAACAAATTAACAAGTGGACAAATGAACGAATGGACAAATGAACAAATGAACAAATGAACAAATGAAGAAATGTACAAAGTGAACAAATGAACGAATGAACGAATGAACAAATGAAAAATTGTACAATTGAACATATGAACAATTGTACAATTGAACAAATGAACAATTGTACAATTGAACAAATGAACGAATGAACGAATGAACGATTGAACAAATGAACAAATGATCAAATTAACAAGTGGACAAATGAACGAATGGTCAAATGAACAAATGAACAAATGAACAAATGAACAAGTGAACAAATGAACGAATGAACAAATGAACAAATGAATAAATGAATAAATGAATAAATGAACAAATGAACAAATGACCAAATGAACAAATGAGCGAATGAACGAATGAAAAAATGAACAATTGTACAAATGAACAAATGAACGAATGAACATATGAAGAAATGAACAAATGAACAAATGAACAAATGAACAAATGAACAATTGTACAATTGTACAATTGAACAAATGAACATATGAACAAATGAACAAGTGGAAAAATGAACGAATGGACAAATGAACAAATGAACAAATGAACAAGTGGACAAATGAACCAATGGACAAAAAAACAAATGAACAAATGAACAAATGAACAAATGAACAAGTGAACAAATGAACAAATGAACAAATGAACAAATGAACAAATGAACAAATGAACAAATGAACAAGTGAACAAATGATCAAATGAACGAATGAACAAATGAACAAATGAACAATTGTACAATTGTACAATTGAACAAATGAACGAATGAACGAATGAACGAATGAACAAATGAACAAATGAACAAATGGACAAATGAACAAAAAGAAACAAATGAACGAATGAACGAATGAACGAATGAACAAATGATAAATTGAAAAAATGAACAAATGAATAAATAAACAAATGATCAAATGAACAAACGAACAAGTGAACAAATGAACAATTGTACAATTGAATAAATGAACAAATGAACAATTGTACAATTGAATATATGAACAAATGAACAATTGTACAATTGAACAAATGAACAATTGTACAATTGAATAAATGAACAAATGAACAATTGTACAATTGAACAAATGAACAATTGTACAATTGAACAAATGATCAATTGAACAAATGAACAAATGAACAATTGTACAATTGAACAAATGATCAATTGAACAATTGAACAATTGAACAAATGAACAAATGAACAAATGAACAAATGAACAAATGAACAAGTGAACAAATGAACAAATGATCGAATGAACAAATGAAAAATTGTACAATTGAACATATGAACAATTGTACAATTGAACAAATGAACAATTGTACAATTGAACAAATGAACGAATGAACGAATAAACAAATGAACAAATGATCAAATTAACAAGTGTACAAATGAACGAATGGTCAAATGAACAAATGAACAAATGAACAAATGAACAAGTGAACAAATGAACGAATGAACAAATGAACAAATGAATAAATGAATAAATGAACAAATGAACAAATGATCAAATGAACAAATGAGCGAATGAACGAATGAAAAAATGAACAATTGTACAATTGAACAAATTAACAATTGTACAATTGAACAAATGAACAATTGTACAATTGAACAAATGAACAAATGAACAAATGAACAAATGAACAAATGAACAAATGAACAAATGAACAATTGTACAATTGAACAAATGAACAAATGAACAAATGAGCAAATCAACAGTTGTACAATTGTACAATTGAACAAATGAACAAATGAACAATTGTACAATTGAACAAATGAACCAATGAACGAATGAAAAAATGAACAAATGAACAAATGAACAAGTGGACAAATGAACGAATGGACAAATGAACAAATGAACAAATGGACAAATGAACAAGTGAACAAATGAACAAATGTACAAATGAACAAATGAACAAGTGGACAAATAAACGAATGGACAAATGAACAAATGAATAATTGTACAATTGAACAAATGAACATATGAACAAATGAACAAATGGACAAATGAACAAATGAACAAATGAACAAATGACCAAATGAACAAATGAGCGAATGAACGAATGAACAAATGAACAATTGTACAATTGAACAAATGAAAAATTGTACAATTGGACAAATGAACAATTGAGCAATTGAACAATTGAAGAAATGAACAAATGAACAAATGAACAAATGAACAAATGAACAATTGTACAATTGTACAAATGAAGAAATGAAGAATTGGATAAAAGAACAAATGAACAAATGATCAAGTGAACAAAAGAACAAGTGAACAAATGAGCAAATGAACAAAGGAACAAATGAACAAATGAACAAATGAACAAATGAACAAATGAACAAATGAACAAATGAACAAATGAACAATTGTACAATTGTACAATTGAACAAATGAACATATGAACAAATGAACAAGTGGAAAAATGAACGAATGGACAAATGAACAAATGATCAAATGAACAAGTGAACAAATGAACAAATGAACAAATGAACAAGTGGACAAATGTACGAATGGACAAAAAAACAAATGAACAAATGAACAAATGAACAAGTGAACAAATGAACAAGTGAACAAATGAACAAATGAACAAATGAACAAGTGAACAAATGAACAAATGAACGAATGAACAAATGAACAAGTGAACAATTGTACAATTGTACAATTGAACAAATGAACGAATGAACGAATGAACGAATGAACAAATGAACAAATGAACGAATGAACATATGAAGAAATGAACAAATGAACAAATGAACAAATGAACAAATGAACAATTGTACAATTGTACAATTGAACAAATGAACATATGAACAAATGAACAAGTGGACAAATGAACGAATGGACAAATGAACAAATGAACAAATGAACAAGTGGACAAATGAACCAATGGACAAAAAAACAAATGAACAAATGAACAAATGAACAAGTGAACAAATGAACAAATGAACAAATGAACAAATGAACAAATGAACAAATGAACAAATGAACAAGTGAACAAATGAACAAATGAACGAATGAACAAATGAACAAATGAACAATTGTACAATTGTACAATTGAACAAATGAACGAATGAACGAATGAACGAATGAACAAATGAACAAATGAACAAATGGACAAATGAACAAAAAGAAACAAATGAAGGAATGAACGAATGAACGAATGAACAAATGATAAATTGAAAAAATGAACAAATGAATAAATAAACAAATGATCAAATGAACAAACGAACAAGTGAACAAATGAACAAATGTACAATTGAACAAATCAACAACTGTACAATTGTACAATTGAACAAATGAACCAATGAACGAATGAACAAATGAACAAATGAACAAATTAACAAGTGGACAAATGAACGAATGGACAAATGAACAAATGAACAAATGAACAAATGAAGAAATGTACAAAGTGAACAAATGAACGAATGAACGAATGAACAAATGAAAAATTGTTCAATTGAACATATGAACAACGTACAATTGAACAAATGAACAATTGTACAATTGAACAAATGAACAATTGTACAATTGAACAAATGAACGAATGAACGAATGAACAAATGAACGAATGAACGAATGAACAAATGAACAAATGATCAAATTAACAAGTGGACAAATGAACGAATGGTCAAATGAACAAATGAACAAATGAACAAATGAACAAATGAACAATTGTACA
Organism: Megalopta genalis; assembly: GCF_051020955.1. Classification (NCBI taxonomy): domain Eukaryota; kingdom Metazoa; phylum Arthropoda; class Insecta; order Hymenoptera; family Halictidae; genus Megalopta; species Megalopta genalis. Next base: position 1,392,896 of record NW_027476111.1, on the reverse strand, counting down.
ATTGAACAAATGAACAAATGAACAAATGAACAAATGAGCAGATCAACAGTTGTACAATTGTACAATTGAACAAATGAACAAATGAACAATTGTACAATTGAACAAATGAACAAATGAACAATTGTACAATTGAACAAATGAACCAATGAACGAATGTACAAATGAACAAATGAACAAATGAACAAGTGGACAAATGAACGAATGAACAAATTAACAAATGAATAAATGAATAAATGAACAAATGAACAAATGACCAAATGAACAAATGAGCGAATGAACGAATGAAAAAATGAACAATTGTACAATTGAACAAATGAACAATTGTACAATTGAACAAATGGACAAATGAACAAATGAACAAATGAACAAATGAGCAGATCAACAGTTGTACAATTGTACAATTGAACAAATGAACAAATGAACAATTGTACAATTGAACAAATGAACAAATGAACGATTGTACAATTGAACAAATGAACCAATGAACCAATGAACGAATGAACAAATGAACAAATGAACAAATGAACAAATGAACAAATGAACAAGTGGACAAATGAACGAATGGACAAACGAACAAATGAACAAATGGACAAATGAACAAGTGAACAAATGAACAAATGTACAAATGAACAAATGAACAAGTGGACAAATAAACGAATGGACAAATGAACAAATGAATAATTGTACAATTGAACAAATGAATATATGAACAAATGAACAAATGAACAAATGGACAAATGAACAAATGAACAAATGAACAAATGACCAAATGAACAAATGAGCGAATGAACGAATGAACAAATGAACAATTGTACAATTGAACAAATGAAAAATTGTACAATTGGACAAATGAACAATTGAGCAATTGAACAATTGAAGAAATGAACAAATGAACAAATGAACAAATGAACAAATGAACAAGTGTACAATTGTAAAAATGAAGAAATGAAGAATTGGATAAAAGAACAAATGAACAAATGATCAAGTGAACAAAAGAACAAGTGAACAAATGAGCAAATGAACAAAGGAACAAATGAACAAATGAACAAATGAACAAATGAACTAATGAACAAATGAACAAATGAACAAATGAACAAATGAACAAGTGAACAAATGAACAAATGAACAAATGAACAAATGAACAAATGAACAAATGAACAATTGTACAATTGTACAATTGAACAAATGAACAAATGAACAAATGAACAAGTGAACAAATGAACAATTGTTCAATTGAACAAATGAACAATTGCACAATTGAACAAATGAACAAATGAACAAATGAACAAATGAACAAGTGAACAAATGAACAAATGAACAAATGAACAAATGAACAAATGAACAAATGAACAAATAAAACAAATGAACAAATGAACAAATGACAATTGAACAAATGAAGAAATGAAGAATTGGACAAAAGAACAAATGAACAAATGAACAAATGAACAAATGAACAATTGTACAATTGTACAATTGAACAAATGAACATATGAAGAAATGATCAAGTGGAAAAATGAACGAATGGACAAATGAACAAATGAACAAATGAACAAGAGGACAAATGAACCAATGGACAAAAAAACAAATGAACGAGTGAACAAATGAACAAATGAACAAGTGAACAAATGAACAAATGAACAAATGAACAAATGAACAAATGAACAAATGAACAAGTGAACAAATGAACAAATGAACGAATGAACAAATGAACAAATGAACAATTGTACAATTGTACAATTGAACAAATGAACGAATGAACGAATGAACGAATGAACAAATGAACAAATGAACAAATGGACAAATGAACAAAAAGAAACAAATGAACGAATGAACGAATGAACGAATGAACAAATGATAAATTGAAAAAATGAACAAATGAATAAATAAACAAATGATCAAATGAACAAACGAACAAGTGAACAAATGAACAAATGTACAATTGAACAAATCAACAACTGTACAATTGTACAATTGAACAAATGAACCAATGAACGAATGAACAAATGAACAAATGAACAAATTAACAAGTGGACAAATGAACGAATGGACAAATGAACAAATGAACAAATGAACAAATGAACAAATGAAGAAATGTACAAAGTGAACAAATGAACGAATGAACGAATGAACAAATGAAAAATTGTACAATTGAACATATGAACAATGTACAATTGAACAAATGAACAATTGTACAATTGAACAAATGAACAATTGTACAATTGAACCAATGAACGAATGAACGAATGAACAAATGAACAAATGATCAAATTAACAAGTGGACAAATGAACGAATGGTCAAATGAACAAATGAACAAATGAACAAATGAACAAGTGAACAAATGAACGAATGAACAAATGAACAAATGAATAAATGAATAAATGAACAAATGAACAAATGACCAAATGAACAAATGAGCGAATGAACGAATGAAAAAATGAACAATTGTACAATTGAACAAATGAACAATTGTACAATTGAACAAATGGACAAATGAACAAATGAACAAATGAACAATTGTACAATTGAACAAATGAACAAATGAACAAATGAACAAATGAGCAGATCAACAGTTGTACAATTGTACAATTGAACAAATGAACAAATGAACAATTGTACAATTGAACAAATGAACAAATGAACAATTGTACAATTGAACAAATGAACCAATGAACGAATGAACAAATGAACAAATGAACAAATGAACAAGTGGACAAATGAACGAATGGACAAATGAACAAATGAACAAATGGACAAATGAACAAGTGAACAAATGAACAAATGTACAAATGAACAAATGAACAAGTGGACAAATAAACGAATGGACAAATGAACAAATGAATAATTGTACAATTGAACAAATGAATATATGAACAAATGAACAAATGAACAAATGAACAAATGGACAAATGAACAAATGAACAAATGAACAAATGACCAAATGAACAAATGAGCGAATGAACGAATGAACAAATGAACAATTGTACAATTGAACAAATGAAAAATTGTACAATTGGACAAATGAACAATTGAGCAATTGAACAATTGAAGAAATGAACAAATGAACAAATGAACAAATGAACAAATGACAATTGAACAAATGAAGAAATGAAGAATTGGACAAAAGAACAAATGAACAAATGAACAAGTGAACAAATGAACAATTGTACAATTGAACAAATGATCAATTGAACAAATGAACAATTGTTCAATTGAACAAATGAACAATTGCACAATTGAACAAATGAACAAATGAACAAATGAACAAGTGAACAAATGAACAAATGAACATATGAACAAATGAACAAATGAACAAGTGAACAAATGGACAAATGAACAAATGAACAAATGACCAAATGAACAAATGAGCGAATGAACGAATGAACAATTGAACAATTGTACAATTGAACAAATGAAAAATTGTACAATTGAACAAATGAACAATTGTACATTGTACAATTGTACAATTGAACAAATGAACATATGAACAAATGAACAAGTGGAAAAATGAACGAATGGACAAATGAACAAATGAACAAATGAAAAAGTGGACAAATGAACGAATGGACAAAAAAACAAATGAACAAATGAACAAATGAACAAATGAACAAATGAACAAGTGAACAAATGAACAAATGAACAAATGAACAAGTGAACAAATGAACAAATGATCGAATGAACAAATGAAAAATTGTACAATTGAACATATGAACAATTGTACAATTGAACAAATGAACAATTGTACAATTGAACAAATGAACGAATGAACGAATGAACAAATGAACAAATGATCAAATTAACAAGTGGACAAATGAACGAATGGTCAAATGAACAAATGAACAAATGAACAAATGAACAAGTGAACAAATGAACGAATGAACAAATGAACAAATGAATAAATGAATAAATGAACAAATGAACAAATGACCAAATGAACAAATGAGCGAATGAACGAATGAAAAAATGAACAATTGTACAATTGAACAAATGAACAATTGTACAATTGAACAAATGAACAATTGTACAATTGAACAAATGAACAATTGTACAATTGAACAAATGAACAAATGAACATATGAACAAATGAACAATTGTACAAATGAACAAATGAACAAATGAACATATGAACAAATGAACAAATGAACAATTGTACAATTGAACAAATGAACAAATGAGCAAATCAACAGTTGTACAATTGTACAATTGAACAAATGAACACATGAACAATTGTACAATTGAACAAATGAACCAATGAACGAATGAAAAAATGAACAAATGAACAAATGAACAAGTGGACAAATGAACGAATGGACAAATGAACAAATGAACAAATGAACAAATGGACAAATGAACAAATGAACAAATGAACAAATGACCAAATGAGCGAATGAACGAATGAACAAATGAACAATTGTACAAATGAACAAATGAAAAATTGTACAATTGGACAAATGAACAATTGAGCAATTGAACAATTGAAGAAATGAACAAATGAACAAATGAACAAATGAACAAATGAACAAATGAACAAATGAACAATTGTACAATTGTACAAATGAACAAATGAAGAATTGGATAAAAGAACAAATGAACAAATGATCAAGTGAACAAAAGAACAAGTGAACAAATGAGCAAATGAACAAACGAACAAATGAACAAATGAACAAATGAACAAATGGACAAATGAACAAATGAACAAATGAACAATTGTACAATTGTACAATTGAACAAATGAACATATGAACAAATGAACAAGTGGAAAAATGAACGAATGGACAAATGAACAAATGATCAAATGAACAAGTGAACAAATGAACAAATGAACAAATGAACAAGTGGACAAATGTACGAATGGACAAAAAAACAAATGAACAAATGAACAAATGAACAAGTGAACAAATGAACAAATGAACAAATGAACGAGTGAACAAATGAACAAATGAACAAATGAACAAGTGAACAAATGAACAAATGAACGAATGAACAAATGAACAAGTGAACAATTGTACAATTGTACAATTGAACAAATGAACGAATGAACGATTGAACGAATGAACAAATGAACAAATGAACGAATGACCAAATGAACAAATGAGCGCATGAACGAATGAACAAATGAACAATTGTACAATTGAACAAATGAAAAATTGTACAATTGGACAAATGAACAATTGAGCAATTGAACAATTGAAGAAATGAACAAATGAACAAATGAACAAATGAACAAATGAACAATTGTACAATTGTACAATTGAACAAATGAACATATGAACAAATGAACAAGTGGAAAAATGAACGAATGGACAAATGAACAAATGAACAAATGAACAAGTGGACAAATGAACCAATGGACAAAAAAACAAATGAATAAATGAACAAATGAACAAATGAACAAGTGAACAAATGAACAAATGAACAAATGAACATATGAACAAATGAACAATTGTACAATTGAACAAATGAACAAATGAACATATGAACAAATGAACAAATGAACAATTGTACAATTGAACAAATGAACAAATGAGCAAATCAACAGTTGTACAATTGTACAATTGAACAAATGAACACATGAACAATTGTACAATTGAACAAATGAACCAATGAACGAATGAAAAAATGAACAAATGAACAAATGAACAAGTGGACAAATGAACGAATGGACAAATGAACAAATGAACAAATGAACAAATGGACAAATGAACAAATGAACAAATGAACAAATGACCAAATGAGCGAATGAACGAATGAACAAATGAACAATTGTACAAATGAACAAATGAAAAATTGTACAATTGGACAAATGAACAATTGAGCAATTGAACAATTGAAGAAATGAACAAATGAACAAATGAACAAATGAACAAATGAACAAATGAACAAATGAACAATTGTACAATTGTACAAATGAACAAATGAAGAATTGGATAAAAGAACAAATGAACAAATGATCAAGTGAACAAAAGAACAAGTGAACAAATGAGCAAATGAACAAACGAACAAATGAACAAATGAACAAATGAACAAATGGACAAATGAACAAATGAACAAATGAACAATTGTACAATTGTACAATTGAACAAATGAACATATGAACAAATGAACAAGTGGAAAAATGAACGAATGGACAAATGAACAAATGATCAAATGAACAAGTGAACAAATGAACAAATGAACAAATGAACAAGTGGACAAATGTACGAATGGACAAAAAAACAAATGAACAAATGAACAAATGAACAAGTGAACAAATGAACAAATGAACAAATGAACGAGTGAACAAATGAACAAATGAACAAATGAACAAGTGAACAAATGAACAAATGAACGAATGAACAAATGAACAAGTGAACAATTGTACAATTGTACAATTGAACAAATGAACGAATGAACGATTGAACGAATGAACAAATGAACAAATGAACGAATGACCAAATGAACAAATGAGCGCATGAACGAATGAACAAATGAACAATTGTACAATTGAACAAATGAAAAATTGTACAATTGGACAAATGAACAATTGAGCAATTGAACAATTGAAGAAATGAACAAATGAACAAATGAACAAATGAACAAATGAACAATTGTACAATTGTACAATTGAACAAATGAACATATGAACAAATGAACAAGTGGAAAAATGAACGAATGGACAAATGAACAAATGAACAAATGAACAAGTGGACAAATGAACCAATGGACAAAAAAACAAATGAATAAATGAACAAATGAACAAATGAACAAGTGAACAAATGAACAAATGAACAAATGAACAAATGAACAAATGAACAAGTGAACAAATGAACAAATGAACGAATGAACAAATGAACAAATGAACAATTGTACAATTGTACAATTGAACAAATGAACGAATGAACGAATGAACGAATGAACAAATGAACAAATGAACAAATGGACAAATGAACAAAAAGAAACAAATGAACGAATGGACGAATGAACGAATGAACAAATGATAAATTGAAAAAATGAACAAATGAATAAATAAACAAATGATCAAATGAACAAACGAACAAGTGAACAAATGAACAAATGTACAATTGAACAAATCAACAACTGTACAATTGTACAATTGAACAAATGAACCAATGAACGAATGAACAATTGAACAAATGAACAAATTAACAAGTGGACAAATGAACGAATGGACAAATGAAAAAATGAACAAATGAACAAATGAAGAAATGTACAAAGTGAACAAATGAACGAATGAACGAATGAACAAATGAAAAATTGTACAATTGAACATATGAACAATTGTACAATTGAACAAATGAACAATTGTACAATTGAACAAATGAACGAATGAACGAATGAACGAATGAACAAATGAACAAATGATCAAATTAACAAGTGGACAAATGAACGAATGGTCAAATGAACAAATGAACAAATGAACAAATGAACAAGTGAACAAATGAACAAATGAACAAATGAACAAATGAACAAGTGGACAAATGAACGAATGGGCAAATGAACAAGTGAACAATTGTACAATTGAACAAATGAACAATTGGACAATTGAACAAATGAACAATTGAACAAATGAACAAATGAACAAATGAACAAATGAACAAATGAACAAATGATCAAATGAACAAATGAACACATGAACGAATGAACAAATGAACGAATGAACAAATGAACAAATGAACAATTGTACAATTGTACAATTGAACAAATGAACGAATGAACGAATGAACGAATGAACAAATGAACAAATGAACGAATGAACGAATGGACAAATGAACAAATCAACAAGTGAACAAATGAACAAATGAATAAATGAACAAGTGGACAAATGAACGAATGGACAAATGAACAATTGTACAATTGAACAAATGAACAATTGTACAATTGAACAAATGAACAATTGAACAATTGAATAAATGAACAATTGTACAATTGAACAAATGAGCAATTGTACAATTGAACAAATGAACAATTGTACAATTGAACAAATGAACAATTGTACAATTGAACAAATGAACAATTGTACAATTGAACAAATGAACAATTGTACAATTGAACAAATGAACAATTGTACAATTGAACAAATGAACAATTGTACAATTGAACAAATGAACAAATGAACAATTGAACAAATGAACAAATGAACAATTGAACAAATGAACAAATGAACAAATGAACAATTGTACAATTGAACAAATGAACAAATGAACAAATGAGCAAATCAACAGTTGTACAATTGAACAAATGAACAATTGTACAATTGAACAAATGAACGAATGAACGAATGAACGAATGAACAAATGAACAAATGATCAAATTAACAAGTGGACAAATGAACGAATGGTCAAATGAACAAATGAACAAATGAACAAATGAACAAATGAGCGAATGAACGAATGAAAAAATGAACAATTGTACAATTGAATAAATGAACAATTGTACAATTGAACAAATGAACAATTGTACAATTGAACAAATGAACAAATGAACAAATGAACAAATGAACAAATGAACAATTGTACAATTGAACAAATGAACAAATGAACAAATGAGCAAATCAACAGTTGTACAATTGTACAATTGAACAAATGAACAAATGAACAATTGTACAATTGAACAAATGAACCAATGAACGAATGAAAAAATGAACAAATGAACAAATGAACAAGTGGACAAATGAACGAATGGACAAATGAACAAATGAACAAATGGACAAATGAACAAGTGAACAAATGAACAAATGTACAAATGAACAAATGAACAAGTGGACAAATAAACGAATGGACAAATGAACAAATGAATAATTGTACAATTGAACAAATGAACATATGAACAAATGAACAAATGAACAAATGAACAAATGGACAAATGAACAAATGAACAAATGAACAAATGACCAAATGAACAAATGAGCGAATGAACGAATGGACAAATGAACAATTGTACAATTGAACAAATGAAAAATTGAACAATTGGACAAATGAACAATTGAGCAATTGAACAATTGAAGAAATGAACAAATGAACAAATGAACAAATGAACAAATGAACAATTGTACAATTGTACAAATGAAGAAATGAACAATTGTACAATTGTACAAATGAAGAAATGAAGAATTGGATAAAAGAACAAATGAACAAATGATCAAGTGAACAAAAGAACAAGTGAACAAATGAGCAAATGAACAAAGGAACAAATGAACAAATGAACAAATGAACAAATGAACAAATGAACAAATGAACAAATGAACAATTGTACAATTGTACAATTGAACAAATGAACATATGAACAAATGAACAAGTGGAAAAATGAACGATTGGACAAATGAACAAATGATCAAATGAACAAGTGAACAAATGAACAAATGAACAAATGAACAAGTGGACAGATGTACGAATGGACAAAAAAACAAATGAACAAATGAACAAATGAACAAGTGAACAAATGAACAAAAGAACAAATGAACAATTGTACAATTGAACAAATGAACGAATGAACGAATGAACAAACGACCAAATGAACAAATGAGCGAATGAACGAATGAACAAATGAACAAATGAACAATTGTACAATTGAACAAATGAACAATTGTACAATTGAACAAATGAACAATTGAGCAATTGAACAATTGAAGAAATGAACAAATGAACAAATGAACAAATGAACAAATGAACAAATGAACAAATGAACAAATGAACAAATGAACAAATGAACAAATGAACAAATGAACAAATGAACAAATGAACAAATGAACAAATGAACAAATGAACAAATGAACAAATGAACAAATGAACAAATGAACAAATGAAATAATGAACAAATGATCAAATGAACAAATGAACAAATGAGCGAATGAACATATGAAGAAATGAACAAATGAACAAGTGAACGAATGAACAAATGAACAAATAAACAAATGAACAAATGAACAAATGGACAAATGAACAATTTTACAATTGAACAAATGAATAATTGTAAATTGTACAATTCAACAAATGAACAATTGTACAATTGAACAAATGAAAAATTGAACATTTCAACAAATGAACAAATGAACAAATGAACAAATGAACAAATGAACAAATGAATAATTGTAAATTGTACAATTGAACAAATGAACAATTGTACAATTTAACAAATGAACAATTGTACAATTGAACAATTGAACAAATGAACAAATGACCAAATGAACAAATGAACAAATGAACAAACGAACAAGTGGACAAATGAATGAATGGACAAATGGACAATTGAACAAATAAACAAATGAACAAGTGAACAAATGAACAAATGAACAAATGACCAAATGAACAAATGAGCGAATGAACGAATGAACAAATGAACAATTGTACAATTGAAGAAATGAAGAAATGAAGAATTGGACAAATGAACAAATGAACAAATGAACAAATGAACAAATGAACAAATGAACTATTGGACAAATGAACCAATGAACTATTGAACAACTGAACCAATGAACTATTGAACAACTGAACAAATTAACTATTGAACAAATGAACAAATGAACAAATGAACAAATGAACAAATGAACAAATGACCAAATGAACAAGTGAACAAATGAACAAGTGAAGAAATGAAGAAATGAAGAATTGGACAAAAGACCAAATGAACAAATGGACAAATGAAGAAATGAACAAATGAACAAATGAACAATTGAACAAATGAACAAATGAACAAATGAACAAATGAACAAATGATCAAATGAACAAATGAACAAATAAACTATTGAACAAATGAACCAATGAATTAATGAACAAATGAACAAATTAATTGTTGAACAAATGAACAAATGAACAAATGATGAAATGAATAAATGAACAAGTGAACAAATGAACAAATGAAGAAATGAACAAATGACCAAATGAACAAATGAACAAATGAAGAAATGAATAATTGGACAAAGGACCAAATGAACAAATGAACGAATGAACAAATGAACAAATGAACAAATGAACAAATGAACAAATGAACAAATGAACAAATGAACAAATGAACAAATGAACAAATGAACGAATGAACGAATGAACGAATGAACAAATGAACAAATGAACAAATGAACAAATGAACAAATGAACAAATGAACAGATGAACAGATGAACAGATGAACAAATGAACGAATGAACGAATGAACGAATGAACAAATGAACAAATGAACAAATGAACAGATGAACAGATGAACAAATGAACGCATGAACGAATGAACGAATGAACGAATGAACGAATGAACGAATGAACAAATGAACAAGTGAACAAACGAACAAATGAACAAATGATGAAATGAACATCTGAACAAATGAACAAATGAACCAATGAACCAATGAACAAATGAACAAATGAACAAATGAACAAATGAACAAATGAACAAATGAACAAATGAACAAATGAACAAATGAACAAATGAACAAAAGAACTATTGAACAAATGAACTATTGAACAAATGAACAAATGAACACGTGATCAAATGAACAAATGAACATCTGAACAAATGAACATCTGAACAAATGAACATCTGAACAAATGAACAAATGAACAAATGAACAAATGAACAAATGATGAAATGAACAAATGAACAAGTGAACAAATGAACAAATGAAGAAATGAACAAATGACCAAATGAACAAATGAAGAAATGAAGAAATGAAGAATTGGACAAAGGACCAAATGAACGAATGAACAAATGAACAAATGAACAAATGAACAAATGAACAAATCAACAAATGAACAAATGAACAAATGAACATCTGAACAAATGAACAAATGAACAAATGAACAAATGAACAAATGAACAAATGAACAAATGAACAAATGAACAAATGAACAAATGAACAAATGAACAAATGAACAAATGAACTATTGAACAAATGAACCAATGAACTATTGAACAACTGAACCAATGAACTATTGAACAACTGAACAAATTAACTATTGAACAAATGAACAAATGAACAAATGAACAAATGAACAAATGAACAAATGAACAAATGAACAAATGAACAAATGAACAAATGAACAAATGAACAAATGAACAAATGAACAAATGAACAAATGAACAAATGAACAAATGAACAAATGAACAAATGAACAAATGAACAAATGAACAAATGAACAAATGAACAAATGAACAAATGAACAAATGAACAAATGAACAAATGAACAAATGAACAAATGAACAAATGAACAAATGAACAAATGAACAAATGAACAAATGAACAAATGAACAAATGAACAAATGAACACATGAACAAATGAACAAATGAACAAATGAACAAATGAACAAATGAACAAATGAACAAATGATGAAATGAACAAATGACCAAATGAACGAGTGAACAAATGAAGAAATGAAGAATTGGACAAAGGACCAAATCAACAAATGAGCTATTGATCATATGAACAAATGAACAAATGAACAAATGAACAAATGAACAAATGAACAAATGAACAAATGAACAAATGAACAAATGAACAAATGAACTATTGAACAAATGAACAAATGAAATATTGAACAACTGAACAAATTAACAATTGAACTAATGAGCAAATAAACAAATAAACAAATGAACAATAGAACAAATGAACATATGAACAAATAAAACGAATGAACGAATGAACAAATGAACAAATGAACAAATGAACAAATGAACAAATGAACAAATGAACAAATGAACAAGTGAACAAATGAACAAATGAACAAATGAACAAATGAACAAATGAACAAATGAACAAATGAACTATTGAACAAATGAACAAATTAACAATTGAACAAATGAACAAATGAACAAATGAACATCTGAACAAATGAACAAATGAACAAATGATGAAATGAACAAATGACCAAATGAAGAAATGAAGAATTGGACAAAGGACCAAATAAACAAATGAGCTATTGATCATATGAACAAATGAACAAATGAACAAATAACAATTGTACAATTGAACAAATGAAGAAATGAAGAATTGGGAAAAAGAACAAATGAACAAATGAACAAGTGAACAAATGAACAAATGAACAAATGAACAAATGAACAAATGAACAAATGAACGAATGAACGAATGAACGAATGAACGAATGAACGAATGAACGAATGAACAAATGAACAAATGAACAAATGAACAAATGAACAAATGAACAAATGAACAGATGAACAGATGAACAGATGAACGAATGAACGAATGAACAAATGAACAAATGAACTATTGAACAAATGAACAAATGAACAAATGAACAAATGAACAAATGAACAAATGAACAAATGAACAAATGAACAAATGAACAAATGAACAAATGAACAAATGAACAAATGAACAAATGAACAAATGAACTAATGAACTAATGAACAAATGATCAAATGAACAAATGAACAAATGAACAAGTGGACAAATGAACAAATGGACAAATGAACAAATGAACAAATGAACAAATGAACAAATGAACAAATGAACAAATGAACAAATGAACAAATGAACAAATGAACAAATGAACAAATGAACAAATGAACAAATGAAATAATGAACAAATGATCAAATGAACAAATGAACAAATGAGCGAATGAACATATGAAGAAATGAACAAATGAATAATTGTAAATTGTACAATTGAACAAATGAACAATTGTACAATTTAACAAATGAACAATTGTACAATTGAACAATTGAACGAATGAACAAATGAACAAATAAACAAATGAACAAATGAACAAATGGACAAATGAACAATTTTACAATTGAACAAATGAATAATTGTAAATTGTACAATTCAACAAATGAACAATTGTACAATTGAACAAATGAAAAATTGAACAATTGAACAAATGAACAAATGAACAAATGAACAAATGAACAAATGAACAAATGAATAATTGTAAATTGTACAATTGAACAAATGAACAATTGTACAATTTAACAAATGAACAATTGTACAATTGAACAATTGAACAAATGAACAAATGAACAAATGAACAAATGAACAAGTGGACAAATGAACGAATGGACAAATGGACAATTGAACAAATAAACAAATGAACAAGTGAACAAATGAACAAATGAACAAATGACCAAATGAACAAATGAGCGAATGAACGAATGAACAAATGAACAATTGTACAATTGAAGAAATGAAGAAATGAAGAATTGGACAAATGAACAAATGAACAAATGAACAAATGAACAAATGAACAAATGAACAAATGAACAAATGAACAAATGAACTATTGAACAAATGAACAAATGAACAAATGAACAAATGAACAAATGAACAAATGAACAAATGAACAAGTGGACAAGTGAACAAGTGGACAAGTGAACGAATGGACAAATGAACAATTGAACAAATGAACAAATGAACTATTGAACAAATGAACTATTGAACAAATGAACCAATGAACTATTGAACAACTGAACCAATGAACTATTGAACAACTGAACAAATTAACTATTGAACAAATGAACAAATGAACAAATGAACAAATGAACAAATGAACAAATGAACAAATGAACAAATGAACAAATGAACAAATGAACAAATGAACAAATGAACAAATGAACAAATGAACAAATGAACAAATGAACAAATGAACAAATGAACAAATGAACAAATGAACAAATGAACAAATGAACAAATGAACAAATGAACAAATGAACAAATGAACAAATGAACAAATGAACAAATGAACAAATGAACAAATGAACAAATGAACAAATGAACAAATGAACAAATGAACAAATGAACAAATGAACAAATGAACAAATGAACAAATGAACAAATGAACAAATGAACAAATGAACAAATGAACAAATGAACAAATGAACAAATGAACAAATGAACAAATGAACAAATGAACAAATGAACAAATGAACAAATGAACAAATGAACAAATGAACAAATGAACAAATGAACAAATGAACAAATGAACAAATGAACAAATGAACAAATGAACAAATGAACAAATGAACAAATGAACAAATGAACAAATGAACAAATGAACAAATGAACAAATGAACAAATGAACAAATGAACAAATGAACAAATGATGAAATGAACAAATGACCAAATGAACGAGTGAACAAATGAACAAATGAAGAAATGAAGAATTGGACAAAGGACCAAATAAACAAATGAGCTATTGATCATATGAACAAATGAACAAATGAACAAATGAACTATTGAACAAATGAACAAATGAACAAATGAACAAATGAACAAATGAACAAATGAACAAATGAACAAATGAACAAATGAACAAATGAACAAATGAACGAATGAACTATTGAACAAATGAACTATTGAACAAATGAACCAATGAACTATTGAACAACTGAACCAATGAACTATTGAACAACTGAACAAATTAACTATTGAACAAATGAACAAATGAACAAATGAACAAATGAACAAATGAACAAATGAACAAATGAACAAATGAACAAATGAACAAATGAACAAATGAACAAATGAACAAATGAACAAATGAACAAATGAACAAATGAACAAATGAACAAATGAACAAATGAACAAATGAACAAATGAACAAATGAACAAATGAACAAATGAACAAATGAACAAATGAACAAATGAACAAATGAACAAATGAACAAATGAACAAATGAACAAATGAACAAATGAACAAATGAACAAATGAACAAATGAACAAATGAACAAATGAACAAATGAACAAATGAACAAATGAACAAATGAACAAATGAACAAATGAACAAATGAACAAATGAACAAATGAACAAATGAACAAATGAACAAATGAACAAATGAACAAATGAACAAATGAACAAATGAACAAATGAACAAATGAACTAATGAACACATGATCTAATGAACTAATGAACAAATGATCAAATGAACAAATGAACAAATGAACAAGTGGACAAATGAACAAATGGACAAATGAACAAATGAACAAATGAACAAATGAACAAATGAACAAATGAACAAATGAACAAATGAACAAATGAACAAATGAACAAATGAACAAATGAAATAATGAACAAATGATCAAATGAACAAATGAACAAATGAGCGAATGAACATATGAAGAAATGAACAAATGAACATGTGAACGAATGAACAAATGAACAAATAAACAAATGAACAAATGAACAAATGGACAAATGAACAATTTTACAATTGAACAAATGAATAATTGTAAATTGTACAATTGAACAAATGAATAATTGTAAATTGTACAATTCAACAAATGAACAATTGTACAATTGAACAAATGAAAAATTGAACAATTGAACAAATGAACAAATGAACAAATGAACAAATGAACAAATGAACAAATGAACAAATGAACAAATGAATAATTGTAAATTGTACAATTGAACAAATGAACAATTGTACAATTTAACAAATGAACAATTGTACAATTGAACAATTGAACAAATGAACAAATGAACAAATGAACAAATGAACAAATGAACAAATGAACAAGTGGACAAATGAACGAATGGACAAATGGACAATTGAACAAATAAACAAATGAACAAGTGAACAAATGAACAAATGAACAAATGACCAAATGAACAAATGAGCGAATGAACGAATGAACAAATGAACAATTGTACAATTCAAGAAATGAAGAAATGAAGAATTGGACAAATGAACAAATGAACAAATGAACAAATGAACAAATGAACAAATGAACAAATGAACAAATGAACAAATGAACAAATGAACAAATGAACAAATGAACTATTGAACAAATGAACAAATGAACTATTGAACAACTGAACAAATTAACAATTGAACTAATGAACAAATGAACAAATGAACAAATGAACAAATGAACAAATGAAAAAATGAACAAATGAACATCTCAACAAATGAACAATTGTACAATTGAACAAATGAACAATTGAACAATTGAACAATTGAACAAATGAACAAATGAACAAATGAACAAATGAACAAATGAACAAATGAACAAATGAACAAGTGGACAAGTGAACAAGTGAACGAATGGACAAATGAACAATTGAACAAATGAACAAATGAACAAGTGAACAAATGAACAAATGAACAAATGAACAAATGACCAAATGAACAAATGAGCGAATGAACGAATGAACAAATGAACAATTGTACAATTGAAGAAATGAAGAAATGAAGAATTGGACAAAAGAACAAATGAACAAATGAACAAATGAACAAATGAACAATTGTACAATTGAAGAAATGAAGAAATGAAGAATTGGACAAAAGAACAAATGAACAAATGAACAAATGAACAAATGAACAAATGAACAAATGAACAAATGAACAAATGAACAAATGAACAAATGAACAAATGAACAAATGAACAAATGAACAAATGAACAAATGAACAAATGAACAAATGAACAAATGAACAAATAAACAAATGAACAAATGAACAAATGATGAAATGAACAAATGAACAAGTGAACAAATGAACAAATGAAGAAATGAACAAATGATGAAATGAACAAATGACCAAATGAACAAATGAACAAATGAAGAAATGAAGAATTAGACAAAGGACCAAATGAACAAATGAACAAATGAACAAATGAACAAATGAACATCTAAACAAATGAACAAATGAACAAATGAACAAATGAACAAATGAACAAATGAACAAATGAACAAATGAACAAATGAACAAATGAACAAATGAACAAATGAACAAATGAACTATTCAACAAATGAACAAATTAACTATTGAACAAATGAACAAATGAACAAATGAACATCTGAACAAATGAACATCTGAACATCTGAACAAATGAACAAATGAACAAATGATGAAATGAACAAATGACCAAATGAACAAGTGAACAAATGAACAAATGAACAAGTGAACAAATGAACAAATGAACAAATGAAGAAATGAAGAATTGGACAAAGGACCAAATAAACAAATGAGCTATTGATCATATGAACAAATGAACAAATGAACAAATGAACAAATGAACTATTGAACAAATGAACTATTGAACAAATGAACTATTGAACAAATGAACAAATGAACTATTGAACAACTGAACAAATTAACAATTGAACTAATGAACAAGTGAACAAATGAACAAATGAACAAATGAACAAATGAACATCTGAACAAATGAACAGATGAACAAATGAACGAATGAACGAATGAACAAATGAACAAATGAACAAATAACAATTGTACAATTGAACAAATGAAGAAATGAAGAATTGGGCAAAAGAACAAATGAACAAATGAACAAGTGAACAAGTGAACAAATGAACAAATGAACAAATGAACAAATGAACAAATGAACAAATGAACGAATGAACGAATGAACGAATGAACAAATGAACAAATGAACAAATGAACAAATGAACAAATGAACAAATGAACAGATGAACAGATGAACAGATGAACGAATGAACGAATGAACGAATGAACAAATGAACAAATGAACTATTGAACAAATGAACAAATGAACAAATGAACAAATGAACAAATGAACAAATGAACAAATGAACTAATGAACTAATGAACTAATGAACAAATGATCAAATGAACAAATGAACAAATGAACAAGTGGACGAATGAACAAATGGACAAATGAACAAATGAACAAATGAACAAATGAACAAATGAACAAATGAACAAATGAACAAATGAACAAATGAACAAATGAACAAATGAACAAATGAACAAATGAACAAATGAACAAATGAACAAATGAACAAATGAACAAATGAACAAATGAACAAATGAAATAATGAACAAATGATCAAATGAACAAATGAACAAATGAGCGAATGAACATATGAAGAAATGAACAAATGAACAAGTGAACGAATGAACAAATGAACAAATAAACAAATGAACAAATGAACAAATGGACAAATGAACAATTTTACAATTGAACAAATGAATAATTGTAAATTGTACAATTCAACAAATGAACAATTGTACAATTGAACAAATGAAAAATTGAACAATTCAACAAATGAACAAATGAACAAATGAACAAATGAACAAATGAACAAATGAATAATTGTAAATTGTACAATTGAACAAATGAACAATTGTACAATTTAACAAATGAACAATTGTACAATTGAACAATTGAACAAATGAACAAATGACCAAATGAACAAATGAACAAATGAACAAACGAACAAGTGGACAAATGAATGAATGGACAAATGGACAATTGAACAAATAAACAAATGAACAAGTGAACAAATGAACAAATGAACAAATGACCAAATGAACAAATGAGCGAATGAACGAATGAACAAATGAACAATTGTACAATTGAAGAAATGAAGAAATGAAGAATTGGACAAATGAACAAATGAACAAATGAACAAATGAACAAATGAACAAATGAACTATTGGACAAATGAACCAATGAACTATTGAACAACTGAACCAATGAACTATTGAACAACTGAACAAATTAACTATTGAACAAATGAACAAATGAACAAATGAACAAATGAACAAATGAACAAATGACCAAATGAACAAGTGAACAAATGAACAAGTGAAGAAATGAAGAAATGAAGAATTGGACAAAAGACCAAATGAACAAATGGACAAATGAAGAAATGAACAAATGAACAAATGAACAATTGAACAAATGAACAAATGAACAAATGAACAAATGAACAAATGATCAAATGAACAAATGAACAAATAAACTATTGAACAAATGAACCAATGAATTAATGAACAAATGAACAAATTAATTGTTGAACAAATGAACAAATGAACAAATGATGAAATGAATAAATGAACAAGTGAACAAATGAACAAATGAAGAAATGAACAAATGACCAAATGAACAAATGAACAAATGAAGAAATGAATAATTGGACAAAGGACCAAATGAACAAATGAACAAATGAACAAATGAACGAATGAACAAATGAACAAATGAACAAATGAACAAATGAACAAATGAACAAATGAACAAATGAACAAATGAACAAATGAACGAATGAACGAATGAACGAATGAACAAATGAACAAATGAACAAATGAACAAATGAACAAATGAACAAATGAACAAATGAACAAATGAACAAATGAACAGATGAACAGATGAACAGATGAACAAATGAACGAATGAACGAATGAACGAATGAACAAATGAACAAATGAACAAATGAACAGATGAACAGATGAACAAATGAACGCATGAACGAATGAACGAATGAACGAATGAACGAATGAACGAATGAACAAATGAACAAGTGAACAAACGAACAAATGAACAAATGATGAAATGAACATCTGAACAAATGAACAAATGAACCAATGAACCAATGAACAAATGAACAAATGAACAAATGAACAAATGAACAAATGAACAAATGAACAAATGAACAAATGAACAAATGAACAAATGAACAAAAGAACTATTGAACAAATGAACTATTGAACAAATGAACAAATGAACACGTGATCAAATGAACAAATGAACATCTGAACAAATGAACATCTGAACAAATGAACATCTGAACAAATGAACAAATGAACAAATGAACAAATGATGAAATGAACAAATGAACAAGTGAACAAATGAACAAATGAAGAAATGAACAAATGACCAAATGAACAAATGAAGAAATGAAGAAATGAAGAATTGGACAAAGGACCAAATGAACAAATGAACAAATGAACAAATGAACAAATGAACAAATGAACAAATGAACAAATGAACAAATGAACATCTGAACAAATGAACAAATGAACAAATGAACAAATGAACAAATGAACAAATGAACAAATGAACAAATGAACAAATGAACAAATGAACAAATGAACAAATGAACTATTGAACAAATGAACCAATGAACTATTGAACAACTGAACCAATGAACTATTGAACAACTGAACAAATTAACTATTGAACAAATGAACAAATGAACAAATGAACAAATGAACAAATGAACAAATGAACAAATGAACAAATGAACAAATGAACAAATGAACAAATGAACAAATGAACAAATGAACAAATGAACAAATGAACAAATGAACAAATGAACAAATGAACAAATGAACAAATGAACAAATGAACAAATGAACAAATGAACAAATGAACAAATGAACAAATGAACAAATGAACAAATGAACAAATGAACAAATGAACAAATGAACAAATGAACAAATGAACAAATGAACAAATGAACAAATGAACAAATGAACAAATGAACAAATGAACAAATGAACAAATGAACAAATGAACAAATGAACACATGATCAAATGAACAAATGAACAAATGAACAAATGAACAAATGAACAAATGAACAAATGATGAAATGAACAAATGACCAAATGAACGAGTGAACAAATGAAGAAATGAAGAATTGGACAAAGGACCAAATCAACAAATGAGCTATTGATCATATGAACAAATGAACAAATGAACAAATGAACAAATGAACAAATGAACAAATGAACAAATGAACAAATGAACAAATGAACAAATGAACAAATGAACAAATGAACTATTGAACAAATGAACAAATGAACTATTGAACAACTGAACAAATTAACAATTGAACTAATGAGCAAATAAACAAATAAACAAATGAACAATAGAACAAATGAACATATGAACAAATAAAACGAATGAACGAATGAACAAATGAACAAATGAACAAATGAACAAATGAACAAATGAACAAATGAACAAGTGAACAAATGAACAAATGAACAAATGAACAAATGAACAAATGAACAAATGAACAAATGAACTATTGAACAAATGAACAAATTAACAATTGAACAAATGAACAAATGAACAAATGAACATCTGAACAAATGAACAAATGAACAAATGATGAAATGAACAAATGACCAAATGAAGAAATGAAGAATTGGACAAAGGACCAAATAAACAAATGAGCTATTGATCATATGAACAAATGAACAAATGAACAAATAACAATTGTACAATTGAACAAATGAAGAAATGAAGAATTGGGAAAAAGAACAAATGAACAAATGAACAAGTGAACAAATGAACAAATGAACAAATGAACAAATGAACAAATGAACAAATGAACAAATGAACAAATGAACGAATGAACGAATGAACGAATGAACAAATGAACAAATGAACAAATGAACAAATGAACAAATGAACAAATGAACAGATGAACAGATGAACAGATGAACGAATGAACGAATGAACAAATGAACAAATGAACAAATGAACAAATGAACAAATGAACAAATGAACAAATGAACAAATGAACAAATGAACAAATGAACAAATGAACAAATGAACAAATGAACAAATGAACAAATGAACAAATGAACAAATGAACAAATGAACAAATGAACAAATGAACAAATGAACAAATGAACAAATGAACAAATGAACTAATGAACTAATGAACAAATGATCAAATGAACAAATGAACAAATGAACAAGTGGACAAATGAACAAATGGACAAATGAACAAATGAACAAATGAACAAATGAACAAATGAACAAATGAACAAATGAACAAATGAACAAATGAACAAATGAACAAATGAACAAATGAACAAATGAAATAATGAACAAATGATCAAATGAACAAATGAACAAATGAGCGAATGAACATATGAAGAAATGAACAAATGAATAATTGTAAATTGTACAATTGAACAAATGAACAATTGTACAATTTAACAAATGAACAATTGTACAATTGAACAATTGAACGAATGAACAAATGAACAAATAAACAAATGAACAAATGAACAAATGGACAAATGAACAATTTTACAATTGAACAAATGAATAATTGTAAATTGTACAATTCAACAAATGAACAATTGTACAATTGAACAAATGAAAAATTGAACAATTGAACAAATGAACAAATGAACAAATGAACAAATGAATAATTGTAAATTGTACAATTGAACAAATGAACAATTGTACAATTTAACAAATGAACAATTGTACAATTGAACAATTGAACAAATGAACAAATGAACAAATGAACAAATGAACAAGTGGACAAATGAACGAATGGACAAATGGACAATTGAACAAATAAACAAATGAACAAGTGAACAAATGAACAAATGAACAAATGACCAAATGAACAAATGAGCGAATGAACGAATGAACAAATGAACAATTGTACAATTGAAGAAATGAAGAAATGAAGAATTGGACAAATGAACAAATGAACAAATGAACAAATGAACAAATGAACAAATGAACAAATGAACTATTGAACAAATGAACAAATGAACAAATGAACAAATGAACAAATGAACAAATGAACAAGTGGACAAGTGAACAAGTGGACAAGTGAACGAATGGACAAATGAACAATTGAACAAATGAACAAATGAACAAGTGAACAAATGAACAAATGAACAAATGAACAAATGACCAAATGAACAAATGAGCGAATGAACGAATGAACAAATGAACAATTGTACAATTGAACAAATGAAGAAATGAAGAATTGGGCAAAAGAACAAATGAACAAATGAACAAGTGAACAAATGAACAAATGAACAAATGAACAAATGAACAAATGAACAAATGAACAAATGAACGAATGAACAAATGAACAAATGAACAAATGAACAAATGAACAAATGAAAAAATGAACAAATGAACATCTCAACAAATGAACAATTGTACAATTGAACAAATGAACAATTGAACAATTGAACAAATGAACAAATGAACAAATGAACAAATGAACAAATGAACAAATGAACAAATGAACAAATGAACAAATGAACAAATGAACAAATGAACAAATGAACAAATGAACAAGTGGACAAGTGAACAAGTGGACAAGTGAACGAATGGACAAATGAACAATTGAACAAATGAACAAATGAACAAGTGAACAAATGAACAAATGAACAAATGAACAAATGACCAAATGAACAAATGAGCGAATGAACGAATGAACAAATGAACAATTGTACAATTGAACAAATGAAGAAATGAAGAATTGGGCAAAAGAACAAATGAACAAATGAACAAGTGAACAAATGAACAAATGAACAAATGAACAAATGAACAAATGAACAAATGAACGAATGAACGAATGAACGAATGAACAAATGAACAAATGAACAAATCAACAAATGAACAAATGAACAGATGAACAGATGAACAGATGAACAAATGAACGAATGAACGAATGAACAAATGAACAAATGAACTATTGAACAAATAAACAAATGAACAAATGAACTATTGAACAACTGAACAAATTAACAATTGAACTAATGAACAAATGAACAAATGAACAAATGAACAAATGAACAAATGAACATCTGAACAAATGAACAGATGAACAAATGAACGAATGAACGAATGAACAAATGAACAAATGAACAAATAACAATTGTACAATTGAACAAATGAAGAAATGAAGAATTGGGCAAAAGAACAAATGAACAAATGAACAAGTGAACAAATGAACAAATGAACAAATGAACAAATGAACAAATGAACAAATGAACAAATGAACAAATGAACGAATGAACGAATGAACGAATGAACAAATGAACAAATGAACAAATCAACAAATGAACAAATGAACAAATGAACAGATGAACAGATGAACAGATGAACAAATGAACGAATGAACGAATGAACAAATGAACAAATGAACTATTGAACAAATGAACAAATGAACAAATGAACAAATGAACAAATGAACAAATGAACAAATGAACAAATGAACTAATGAACTAATGAACAAATGATCAAATGAACAAATGAACAAATGAACAAGTGGACAAATGAACAAATGGACAAATGAACAAATGAACAAATGAACAAATGAACAAATGAACAAATGAACAAATGAACAAATGAACAAATGAACAAATGAACAAATGAACAAATGAACAAATGAACAAATGAACAAATGAACAAATGAACAAATGAACAAATGAACAAATGAACAAATGAACAAATGAACAAATGAAATAATGAACAAATGAACAAATGAACAAATGAACAAATGAACAAATGAACAAATGAACAAATGAACAAATGAACAAATGAACAAATGAACAAATGAACAAATGAACAAATGAAATAATGAACAAATGATCAAATGAACAAATGAACAAATGAGCGAATGAACATATGAAGAAATGAACAAATGAACAAGTGAACGAATGAACAAATGAACAAATAAACAAATGAACAAATGAACAAATGGACAAATGAACAATTTTACAATTGAACAAATGAATAATTGTAAATTGTACAATTCAACAAATGAACAATTGTACAATTGAACAAATGAAAAATTGAACAATTGAACAAATGAACAAATGAACAAATGAACAAATGAACAAATGAACAAATGAACAAATGAACTATTGAACAAATGAACAAATGAACAAATGAACTATTGAACAACTGAACAAATTAACAATTGAACTAATGAACAAATGAACAAATGAACAAAT
Organism: Megalopta genalis; assembly: GCF_051020955.1. NCBI lineage: Eukaryota > Metazoa > Arthropoda > Insecta > Hymenoptera > Halictidae > Megalopta > Megalopta genalis. Next base: position 1,367,458 of record NW_027476111.1, on the reverse strand, counting down.
GAACAAATGAACAAATGAACATCTGAACAAATGAACAGATGAACAAATGAACGAATGAACGAATGAACGAATGAACGAATGAACAAATGAACAAATGAACAAATAACAATTGTACAATTGAACAAATGAAGAAATGAAGAATTGGGCAAAAGAACAAATGAACAAATGAACAAGTGAACAAATGAACAAATGAACAAATGAACAAATGAACAAATGAACAAATGAACAAATGAACAAATGAACGAATGAACGAATGAACGAATGAACAAATGAACAAATGAACAAATCAACAAATGAACAAATGAACAGATGAACAGATGAACAGATGAACAAATGAACGAATGAACGAATGAACAAATGAACAAATGAACTATTGAACAAATGAACAAATGAACAAATGAACAAATGAACAAATGAACAAATGAACAAATTAACAAATGAACAAATGAACTAATGAACTAATGAACAAATGATCAAATGAACAAATGAACAAATGAACAAGTGGACAAATGAACAAATGGACAAATGAACAAATGAACAAATGAACAAATGAACAAATGAACAAATGAACAAATGAACAAATGAACAAATGAACAAATGAACAAATGAACAAATGAAATAATGAACAAATGAACAAATGAACAAATGAATAATTGTGAATTGTACAATTGAACAAATGAACAATTGTACAATTTAACAAATGAACAATTGTACAATTGAACAATTGAACAAATGAACAAATGAACAAATGAACAAATGAACAAGTGGACAAATGAACGAATGGACAAATGGACAATTGAACAAATAAACAAATGAACAAGTGAACAAATGAACAAATGAACAAATGACCAAATGAACAAATGAGCGAATGAACGAATGAACAAATGAACAATTGTACAATTGAAGAAATGAAGAAATGAAGAATTGGACAAATGAACAAATGAACAAATGAACAAATGAACAAATGAACAAATGAACAAATGAACAAATGAACAAATGAACAAATGAACAAATGAACAAATGAACAAATGAACAAATGAACTATTGGACAAATGAACCAATGAACTATTGAACAACTGAACCAATGAACTATTGAACAAATGAACAAATGAACAAATGAACAAATGAACAAATGAACAAATGAACAAATGAACAAATGAACAAATGAACAAATGAACAAGTGGACAAGTGAACAAGTGGACAAGTGAACGAATGGACAAATGAACAATTGAACAAATGAACAAATGAACAAGTGAACAAATGAACAAATGAAGAAAAGGAACAAGTGGACAAGTGAACAAATGAACAAATGAACAAATGAACAAATGAACTATTGAACAAATGAACAAATGAACTATTGAACAACTGAACAAATGAACTATTGAACAACTGAACAAATTAACAATTGAACTAATGAACAAATGAACAAATGAACAAATGAACAAATGAACAAATGAAAAAATGAACAAATGAACATCTCAACAAATGAACAATTGTACAATTGAACAAATGAACAATTGAACAATTGAACAAATGAACAAATGAACAAATGAACAAATGAACAAATGAACAAATGAACAAATGAACAAAAGAACAAATGAACAAATGAACAAATGAACAAATGAACAAGTGGACAAGTGAACAAGTGGACAAGTGAACGAATGGACAAATGAACAATTGAACAAATGAACAAATGAACAAGTGAACAAATGAACAAATGAACAAATGAACAAATGACCAAATGAACAAATGAGCGAATGAACGAATGAACAAATGAACAATTGTACAATTGAAGAAATGAAGAAATGAAGAATTGGACAAAAGAACAAATGAACAAATGAACAAATGAACAAATGAACAAATGAACAAATGAACAAATGAACATCTGCACAAATGGACAAATGAACAAATGAACAAATGAAAAAATGAACATCTGAACAAATGAACAAATGCACAAATGAACAAATGAACAAATGAACAAACGATCAAATGGACAAATGAACAAATGAACAAATGAACAAAAAGACAAATGAACAAATGAACATATAAACAAATAAAACGAATGAACGAATGAACAAATGAACAAATGAACAAATGAAATCTGAACAAATGAACATCTGAACAAATGAACAAATGAATAAATGAACAAATGAACAAATTAATTGTTGAACAAATGAAGAAATGAACAAATGAACAAATTAATTGTTGAACAAATGAACAAATGAACAAATGAACAAATGAACAAATGAACAAATGAACAAATGAACAAATGAACAGATGAACAGATGAACGAATGAACGAATGAACAAATGACCAAATGAACAAATGAACGAATGAACGAATGAACGAATGAACGAATGAACGAATGAACGAATGAACAATTGAACAAATGAACAAATGAACAAATGAACTATTGAACAAATGAACAAATGAACAAATGAACAAATGAACATCTGAACCAATGAACAAATGAACAAATGAACAAATGAACAAATGAACAAATAACAATTGTACAATTGAACAAAAGAAGAAATGAAGAATTGGGCAAAAGAACAAATGAACAAATGAACAAGTGAACAAATGAACAAATGCACAAATGAACAAATGAACAAATGAACAAATGAACCAATGAACAAATGAACAATAGAACAAATGAACAAATGAAGTATTGAACAAATGAACAAATGAGCTATTGAACATATGAACAAATGAACAAATGAACAAATGAACAAATGAACTAATGAACAAATGAACATATGAACAAATAAAACGAATGAAAAAATGAACATATGAACAAATAAAACGAATGAACAAATGAACAAATGAACAAATGTACAAATGAACAAATGAACAAATGAACAAATGAACAAATGAACAAATGAACAAATGAACAAATGAACAAATGAACAAATGAAATAATAAACAAATGATCAAATGAACAAATGAACAAATGAGCGAATGAACATATGAAGAAATGAACAAATGAACAAGTGAACGAATGAACAAATGAACAAATAAACAAATGAACAAATGAACAAATGGACAAATGAACAATTTTACAATTGAACAAATGAATAATTGTAAATTGTACAATTCAACAAATGAACAATTGTACAATTGAACAAATGAAAAATTGAACAATTGAACAAATGAACAAATGAACAAATGAACAAATGAATAATTGTAAATTGTACAATTGAACAAATGAACAATTGTACAATTCAACAAATGAACAATTGTACAATTGAACAAATGGACAATTGAACAATTGAACAAATGAACAAATGAACAAGTGAACAAATGAACAAATGAACAAATGACCAAATGAACGAATGAACAAATGAACAATTGTACAATTGAAGAAATGAAGAAATGAAGAATTGGACAAATGAACAAATGAACAAATGAACAAATGAACAAATGAACAAATGAACAAATGAACAAATGAACAAATGAACAAATGAACAAATGAACTATTGAACAAATGAACCAATGAACTATTGAACAACTGAACCAATGAACTATTGAACAACTGAACAAATTAACTATTGAACAAATGAACAAATGAACAAATGAACAAATGAACAAATGAACAAATGAAAAAATGATCAAATGAACAAATGAACAAATGAACAAATGAACAAATGAACAAATGAACAAATGAACAAATGAACAAATGAACAAATGAACAAATGAACAAATGAACAAATGAACAAATGAACAAATGAACAAATGAACAAATGAACATCTGAACAAATGAACATCTGAACAAATGAACAAATGAACAAATGAAGAAATGAAGAATTGTACAAAGGACCAAATAAACAAATGAGCTATTGAACATATGAACAAATGAACAAATGAACATCTGAACAAATGAACAAATGAATAAATGAACAAATGAACAAATTAATTGTTGAACAAATGAACAAATGAACAAATGAACAAATGAACAAATTAATTGTTGAACAAATGAACAAATGAACAAATGAACAAATGAACAAATGAACAAATGAACAAATGAACAAATGAACAAATGAACAGATGAACAGATGAACGAATGAACGAATGAACAAATGACCAAATGAACAAATGAACGAATGAACGAATGAACGAATGAACGAATGAACAATTGAACAAATGAACAAATGAACAAATGAACAAATGAACTATTGAACAAATGAACAAATGAACAAATGAACAAATGAACAAATGAACAAATGAACATCTGAACAAATGAACAAATGAACAAATGAACAAATGAACAAATGAACAAATAACAATTGTACAATTGAACAAAAGAAGAAATGAAGAATTGGGCAAAAGAACAAATGAACAAATGAACAAGTGAACAAATGAACAAATGCACAAATGAACAAATGAACAAATGAACAAATGAACCAATGAACAAATGAACAATAGAACAAATGAACAAATGAAGTATTGAACAAATGAACAAATGAGCTATTGAACATATGAACAAATGAACAAATGAACAAATGAACAAATGAACAAATGAACTAATGAACAAATGAACATATGAACAAATAAAACGAATGAAAAAATGAACATATGAACAAATAAAACGAATGAACAAATGAACAAATGAACAAATGATCAAATGAACAAATGAACAAATGAAGAAATGAACAAATGAACAAATGAACAAATGAACAAATGAACAAATGAACAAATGAACAAATGAACAAATGAACAAATGAAATAATGAACAAATGATCAAATGAACAAATGAACAAATGAGCGAATGAACATATGAAGAAATGAACAAATGAACAAGTGAACGAATGAACAAATGAACAAATAAACAAATGAACAAATGAACAAATGGACAAATGAACAATTTTACAATTGAACAAATGAATAATTGTAAATTGTACAATTCAACAAATGAACAATTGTACAATTGAACAAATGAAAAATTGAACAATTGAACAAATGAGCAAATGAACAAATGAACAAATGAACAAATGAACAAATGAACAAATGAACAAATGAACAAATGAACAAATGAACAAATGAACAAATGAACAAATGAACAAATGAACAAATGAACAAATGAACAAATGAACAAATGAACAAATGAACAAATGAACATCTGAACAAATGAACATCTGAACAAATGAACAAATGAACAAATGAAGAAATGAAGAATTGTACAAAGGACCAAATAAACAAATGAGCTATTGAACATATGAACAAATGAACAAATGAACAAATGAACAAATGAACAAATGAACAAATGAACAAATGAATAATTGTAAATTGTACAATTGAACAAATGAACAATTGTACAATTCAACAAATGAACAATTGTACAATTGAACAAATGGACAATTGAACAATTGAACAAATGAACAAATGAACAAATGATCAAATGAACAAATGAACAAATGAACAAGTGGACAAATGAACGAATGGACAAATGAACAATTGAACAAATGAACAAATGAAAAAATGAACAAATGAACATCTCAACAAATGAACAATTGTACAATTGAACAAATGAACAATTGAACAAATGAACAAATGAACAAATGAACAAATGAACAAATGAACAAATGAACAAATGAACAAATGAACAAGTGGACAAGTGAACAAGTGGACAAGTGAACGAATGGACAAATGAACAATTGAACAAATGAACAAATGAACTATTGAACAACTGAACAAATTAACAATTGAACTAATGAACAAATGAACAAATGAACAAGAGGACAAGTGAACGAATGGACAAATGAACAATTGAACAAATAATCAAATGTACAAGTGAACAAATGAACAAATGAACAAATGAGCGAATGAACGAATGAACAAATGAACAAATGAACAAATGAACTATTGAACAAATGAACCAATGAACTATTGAACAACTGAACCAATGAACTATTGAACAACTGAACAAATTAACTATTGAACAAATGAACAAATGAACAAATCAACAAATGAACAAATGAACAAATGAACAAATGAACAAATGAACAAATGAACAAATGAACAAATGAACAAATGAACAAATGAACATCTGAACAAATGAACATCTGAACAAATGAACAAATGAACAAATGAAGAAATGAAGAATTGTACAAAGGACCAAATAAACAAATGAGCTATTGAACATATGAACAAATGAACAAATGAACAAATGAACAAATGAACAAATGAACAAATGAACTATTGAACAAATGAACAAATGAACTATTGAACAACTGAACAAATTAACAATTGAACTAATGAACAAATGAACAAATGAACAAATGAACAAATGAACAAATGAACAAATGAAAAAATGAACAAATGAACATCTCAACAAATGAACAATTGTACAATTGAACAAATGAACAATTGAACAAATGAACAAATGAACAAATGAACAAATGAACAAATGAACAAATGAACAAATGAACAAATGAACAAATGAACTATTGAACAAATGAACAAATGAACTATTGAACAACTGAACAAATTAACAATTGAACTAATGAACAAATGAACAAATGAACAAGAGGACAAGTGAACGAATGGACAAATGAAAAATTGAACAAATAATCAAATGTACAAGTGAACAAATAAACAAATGAACAAATGACCAAATGAACAAATGAGCGAATGAACGAATGAACAAATGAACAATTGTACAATTGAAGAAATGAAGAAATGAAGAATTGGACAGAAGAACAAATGAACAAATGAACAACTGAACAAATGAACAAATGAACAAATGAACAAATGAACAAATGAACTATTGAACAAATGAACAAATGAACTATTGGACAAATGAACAAATGAACAAATGAACAAATGAACAAATGAACAAATGAACAAATGAACAAATGAACAAATGAACTATTGAACAAATGAACAAATGAACTATTGAACAACTGAACAAATTAACAATTGAACTAATGAACAAATGAACAAATGAACAAATGAACAAAAGAACAAATGAGCTATTGAACATATGAACAAATAAACAAATGAACAAATGAACTATTGAACAAATGAACAAATGAACTATTGAACAACTGAACAAATTAACAATTGAACTAATGAACAAATGAACAAATGAACAATTGAACAAATGAACAAATGAACAAATGAAAAAATGAACAAATGAAAAAATGAACAAATGAACATCTCAACAAATGAACAATTGTACAATTGAACAAATGAACAATTGAACAAATGAACAAATGAACAAATGAACAAATGAACAAATGAACAAGTGGACAAGTGAACAAGTGGATAAGTGAACGAATGGACAAATGAACAATTGAACAAATGAACAAATGAACTATTGAACAACTGAACAAATTAACATTTGAACTAATGAACAAATGAACAAATGAACAAGAGGACAAGTGAACGAATGGACAAATGAACAATTGAACAAATAATCAAATGTACAAGTGAACAAATGAACAAATGAACAAATGACCAAATGAACAAATGAGCGAATGAACGAATGAACAAATGAACAATTGTACAATTGAAGAAATGAAGAAATGAAGAATTGGACAGAAGAACAAATGAACAAATGAACAACTGAACAAATGAACAAATGAACAAATGAACAAATGAACAAATGAACAAATGAACTATTGAACAAATGAACAAATGAACTATTGGACAATTGAACAAATGAACAAATGAACAAATGAACAAATGAACAAATGAACAAATGAACAAATGAACAAATGAACAAATGAACAAATGAACAAATGAACAAATGAACAAATGAACAAATGAACAAATGATGAAATGAACAAATGAACAAGTGGACAAATGAACAAATGAAGAAATGAACAAATGATGAAATGAACAAATGACCAAATGAACAAATGAACAAATGAAGAAATGAAGAATTGGACAAAGGACCAAATGAACAAATGAACAAATGAACAAATGAACAAATGAACAAATGAACTATTGAACAAATGAACAAATGAACTATTGAACAACTGAACAAATTAACAATTGAACTAATGAACAAATGAACAAATGAACAAATGAACAAATGAACAAATGAGCTATTGAACATATGAACAAATAAACAAATGAACAAATGAACTATTGAACAAATGAACAAATGAACTATTGAACAACTGAACAAATTAACAATTGAACTAATGAACAAATGAACAAATGAACAATTGAACAAATGAACAAATGAACAAATGAACAAATGAACATCTGAACAAATGAACAAATGAACAAATGATGAAATGAACAAATGACCAAATGAACAAGTGAACAAATGAACAAATGAACAAATGAACAAATGAACAAATGAACAAATGAACAAATGAACATATGAACAAATAAAACGAATGAACGTATGAACAAATGAACAAATGAACAAATGAACAAATGAACAAATGAACGAATGAACGAATGAACAAATGAACGAATGAACGAATGAACAAATGAACAAATGAACAAATGAACAGATGAACAGATGAACAGATGAACAAATGAACGAATGAACAAATGAACAAATGAACAAATGAACAAATGAACAAATGAACAAATGAACAGATGAACAGATAAACAAATGAACGAATGAACGAATGAACAAATGAACAAATGAACAAATGAACAAATGAACAAATGAACAAATGAACAAATGAACAAATGAACAAATGAACAAATGAGCTATTGAACAAATGAACAAATGAACAAATGAACAAATGAACAAATGAACAAATGAACAAATGAACAAATGAACAAATGAACAAATGAACAAATGAACAAATGAACAAATGAACAAATGAACAAATGAACAAATGAACAAATGAACAAATGAACAAATGAACAAATTGAACAAATGAACAAATGAACAAGTGATCAAATGAACAAATGCACAAATGAACAAATGAACAAATGAACAAATGAACAAATGAACAAATGAACAAATGAACGAATGAACGAATGAACGAATGAACGAATGAACAAATGAACAAATGAACAAATGAACAAATGAACAAATGAACAAATGAACAGATGAACAGATGAACAGATGAACAAATGAACGAATGAACGAATGAACGAATGAACAAATGAACAAATGAACAAATGAACAAATGAACAAATGAACAAATGAACAGATAAACAAATGAACGAATGAACGAATGAACGAATGAACGAATGAACAAATCAACAAATCAACAAATGAACAAATGAACAAATGAACAAATGAACGAATGAACGAATGAACAAATGAACAAGTGAACAAACGAACAAATGAACAAATGATGAAATGAACATCTGAACAAATGAACAAATGAACAAATGAACAAATGAACAAATGAACAAATGAACAAATGAACAAATGAGCTATTGAACAAATGAACAAATGAACAAATGAACAAATGAACAAATGAACAAATGAACAAATGAACAAATGAACAAATGAACAAATGAACAAATGAACAAATGAACAAATGAACAAATGAACAAATGAACAAATGAACAAATGAACAAATGAACAAATGAACAAATGAACAAATGAACAAATGAACAAATGAACAAATGAACAAATGAACAAATGAACAAATGAACAAATTGAACAAATGAACAAATGAACAAATGAACAAATGAACAAATGAACAAATGAACAAACGAACGAATGAAAAAATGAACAAGTGAACAAATGAACAAATGAACTATTGAACAAATGAACAAATGAACAAATGAACAAATGAACAAATGAACAAATGAACAAATGAACAAATGAACAAATGAACAAATGAACAAATGAACAAATGAACAAATGAACAAATGAACAAATGAACAAATGAACATATGAACAAATAAAACGAATGAACGAATGAACAAATGAACAAATGAACAAATGAACAAATGAAATCTGAACAAATGAACATCTGAACAAATGAACAAATGAATAAATGAACAAATGAACAAATTAATTGTTGAACAAATGAACAAATGAACAAATGAACAAATGAACAAATGAACAAATGAACAAATGAACAAATGAGCGAATGAAGAAATGAAGAATTGGACAAAGGACCAAATAAACAAATGAGCTATTGAACAAATGAACAAATGAACAAATGAACAAATGAACAAGTGAACAAATGAACAAATGAACAAATGAACAAATGATGAAATGAACAAATGAACAAGTGGACAAATGAACAAATGAAGAAATGAACAAATGATGAAATGAACAAATGACCAAATGAACAAATGAACAAATGAAGAAATGAAGAATTGGACAAAGGACCAAATGAACAAATGAACAAATGAACAAATGAACAAATGAACAAATGAACTATTGAACAAATGAACAAATGAACTATTGAACAACTGAACAAATTAACAATTGAACTAATGAACAAATGAACAAATGAACAAATGAACAAATGAACAAATGAGCTATTGAACATATGAACAAATAAACAAATGAACAAATGAACTATTGAACAAATGAACAAATGAACTATTGAACAACTGAACAAATTAACAATTGAACTAATGAACAAATGAACAAATGAACAATTGAACAAATGAACAAATGAACAAATGAACAAATGAACATCTGAACAAATGAACAAATGAACAAATGATGAAATGAACAAATGACCAAATGAACAAGTGAACAAGTGAACAAATGAACAAATGAACAAATGAACAAATGAACAAATGAACAAATGAACAAATGAACATATGAACAAATAAAACGAATGAACGTATGAACAAATGAACAAATGAACAAATGAACAAATGAACAAATGAACAAATGAACTAATGAACTAATGAACAAATGAAGATATGAACAATTAAAATGAATGAACAAATAAACAAATGAACAAATGAACAAATGAACAAATGAACAAATGAACAAGTGAACAAGTGAACAAATGAACAAATGAAGAAATGAAGAATTGGACGAAGGACCAAAGAACAAATGAACGAATGAACAAATGAACAAATGAACAAATGAACAAATGAACAAATGAACAAATGAACAAATGAACAAATGAACAAATGAACAAATGAACAAATGAACAAATGAACAAATGAACAAATGAACAAATGAACAAATGAACAAATGAACAAATGAACAAATGAACAAATGAACAAATGAACAAATGAACAAATGAACGAATGAACGAATGAACGAATGAACAATTGAACAAATGAACAAATGAAGAAATGAAGAATTGGACAAAGGACCAAATGAACAAATGAACAAATGAACAAATGAACAAATGAACAAATGAACAAATGAACAAATGAACAAATGAACAAATGAACAAATGAACAAATGAACAAATGAACTATTGAACAAATGAACAAATGAACTATTGAACAACTGAACAAATTAACAATTGAACTAATGAACAAATGAACAAATGAACAAGAGGACAAGTGAACGAATGGACAAATGAACAATTGAACAAATAATCAAATGTAAAAGTGAACAAATGAACAAATGAACAAATGACCAAATGAACAAATGAGCGAATGAACGAATGAACAAATGAACAATTGTACAATTGAAGAAATGAAGAAATGAAGAATTGGACAGAAGAACAAATGAACAAATGAACAACTGAACAAATGAACAAATGAACAAATGAACAAATGAACAAATGAACTATTGAACAAATGAACAAATGAACTATTGGACAAATGAACTAATGAACAAATGAACAAATGAACAAATGAACAAATGAACAAATGAACAAATAACAATTGTACAATTGAACAAATGAAGAAATGAAGAATTGGGCAAAAGAACAAATGAACAAATGAACAAGTGAACAAATGAACAAATGCACAAATGAACAAATGAACAAATGAACCAATGAACAAATGAAGTATTGAACAAATGAACAAATGAGCTATTGAACATATGAACAAATGAACGAATGAACGAATGAACAAATGAACGAATGAACGAATGAACAAATGAACAAATGAACAAATGAACAGATGAACAGATGAACAGATGAACAAATGAACGAATGAACAAGTGAACAAATGAACAAATGAACAAATGAACAAATGAACAAATGAACAAATGAACAAATGAACAGATGAACAGATAAACAAATGAACGAATGAACGAATGAACAAATGAACAAATGAACAAATGAACAAATGAACAAATGAACAAATGAACAAATGAACAAATGAACAAATGAGCTATTGAACAAATGAACAAATGAACAAATGAACAAATGAACAAATGAACAAATGAGCTATTGAACAAATGAACAAATGAACAAATGAACAAATGAACAAATGAACAAATGAACAAATGAACAAATGAACAAATGAACAAATGAACAAATGAACAAATGAACAAATGAACAAATGAACAAATGAACAAATGAACAAATTGAACAAATGAACAAATGAACAAGTGATCAAATGAACAAATGCACAAATGAACAAATGAACAAATGAACAAATGAACAAATGAACAAATGAACAAATGAACGAATGAACGAATGAACGAATGAACGAATGAACAAATGAACAAATGAACAAATGAACAAATGAACAAATGAACAAATGAACAGATGAACAGATGAACAGATGAACAAATGAACGAATGAACGAATGAACAAATGAACAAATGAACAAATGAACAAATGAACAAATGAACAAATGAACAGATAAACAAATGAACGAATGAATGAATGAACGAATGAACGAATGAACAAATCAACAAATCAACAAATGAACAAATGAACAAATGAACAAATGAACAAATGAACAAATGAACAAATGAACAAATGAAAAAATGAACAAATGAACAAATGGACAAATGAACAAATAAACAAATGAACAAATGAACGAATGAACGAATGAACGAATGAACGAATGAACAAATGAACAAATGAACAAATGAACAGATGAACAGATAAACAAATGAACGAATGAACGAATGAACGAATGAACGAATGAACAAATGAACAAATGAACAAATGAACAAATGAACAATTGTACAATTGAACAAATGAACAATTGTACAATTGAACAAATGATCAATTGTACAATTGAACAAATGAAGAATTGTACAATTGAACAAATGAACGTTGGACTATTGAACAAATGAACAAATGAACAAATGAACGAATGAACGAATGAACAAATGAACAAATGAACAAATGAACAAATGAACAAATGAGCTATTGAACAAATGAACAAATGAGCTATTGAACAAATGAACAAATGAACAAATGAACAAATGAACAAATGAACAAATGAACAAATGAACAAATGAACAAATGAACAAATGAACAAATGAACAAATGAACAAATGAACAAATGAACAAATGAACAAATGAACAAATGAACAAATTGAACAAATGAACAAATGAACAAATGAACAAATGAACAAATGAACAAATGAACAAATGAACAAACGAACGAATGAAAAAATGAACAAGTGAACAAATGAACAAATGAACTATTGAACAAATGAACAAATGAACAAATGAACAAATGAACAAATGAACAAATGAACAAATGAACAAATGAACAAATGAACAAATGAACAAATGAACAAATGAACAAATGAACAAATGAACAAATGAACAAATGAACAAATGAACAAATGAACAAATGAACAAATGAACATATGAACAAATAAAACGAATGAACGAATGAACAAATGAACAAATGAACAAATGAACAAATGAAATCTGAACAAATGAACATCTGAACAAATGAACAAATGAATAAATGAACAAATGAACAAATTAATTGTTGAACAAATGAACAAATGAACAAATGAACAAATGAACAAATGAACAAATGAACAAATGAACAAATGAGCGAATGAAGAAATGAAGAATTGGACAAAGGACCAAATAAACAAATGAGCTATTGAACAAATGAACAAATGAACAAATGAACAAATGAACAAGTGAACAAACGAACAAATGAACAAATGATGAAATGAACATCTGAACAAATGAACAAATGAACAAATGAACAAATGAACTATTGAACAAATGAACAAATGAACAAATGAACAAATGAACAAATGAACAAATGAACAAATGAACAAATGAACAAATGAACAAATGAACAAATGAACAAATGAACAAATGAACAAATGAACAAATGAACAAATGAACAAATGAACAAATGAACAAATGAACAAATGAACAAATGAACAAATGAACAAATGAACAACTGAACAAATGAACTATTGAACAACTGAACAAATTAACAATTGAACTAATGAACAAATGAACAAATGAACAAATGAACAAATGAACAAATGAACAAATGAACAAATGAACATCTCAACAAATGAACAATTGTACAATTGAACAAATGAACAATTGAACAATTGAACAATTGAACAATTGAACAATTGAACAATTGAACAAATGAACAAATGAACAAATGAACAAGAGGACAAGTGAACGAATGGACAAGTGAACGAATGGACAAATGAACAATTGAACAAATGATCAAATGTACAAGTGAACAAGTGAACAAATGAACAAATGAACAAATGAACAAATGAACAAATGAACAAATGATGAAATGAACAAATGAACAAGTGAACAAATGAACAAATGAAGAAATGAACAAATGATGAAATGAACAAATGACCAAATGAACAAGTGAACAAATGAAGAAATGAAGAATTGGACAAAGGACCAAATGAACAAATGAACAAATGAACAAATGAACAAATGAACAAATGAACTATTGAACAAATGAACTATTGAACAAATGAACTATTGAACAACTGAACAAATTAACAAATGAACAAATGAACAAATGAACAAATGAACAAATGAGCGAATGAACGAATGAACAAATGAACAATTGTACAATTGAAGAAATGAAGAAATGAAGAATTGGACAGAAGAACAAATGAACAAATGAACAACTGAACAAATGAACAAATGAACAAATGAACAAATGAACAAATGAACTATTGGACAAATGAACAAATGAACAAATGAACAAATGAACAAATGAACTATTGGACAAATGAACAAATGAACAAATGAACAAATGAACAAATGAACAAATGAACAAATGAACAAATGAACAAATGAACAAATGAGCAAATGAACAAATGAACAAATGAACAAATGAACAAATGAACAAATGAACAAATGAACAAATGAACAAGAGGACAAGTGAACGAATGGACAAATGAACAATTGAACAAATGATCAAATGTACAAGTGAACAAATGAACAAATGAACAAATGACCAAATGAACAAATGAGCGAATGAACGAATGAACAAATGAACAATTGTACAATTGAAGAAATGAAGAAATGAAGAATTGGACAGAAGAACAAATGAACAAATGAACAACTGAACAAATGAACAAATGAACAAACGAACAAATGAACTATTGAACAATTGAACAAATGAACTATTGGACAAATGAACAAATGAAGAAATGAACAAATGAACAAATGAACAAATGAACAAATGAACAAATGAACAAATGAACAAATGAACAAATGAACAAATGAACAAATGAACAAATGAACAAATGAACAAATGAACAAATGAACAAATGAACAAATGAACAAATGAACAAATGAACAAATGAACAAATGAACAAATGAACAAATGAACAAATGAACAAATGAACAAATGAACAAATGAACAAATGAACAAATGAACAAATGAACAAATGAACTAATGAACTAATGAACAAATGAAGATATGAACAATTAAAATGAATGAACAAATAAAGAAATGAACAAATGAACAAATGAACAAATGAACAAGTGAACAAGTGAACAAATGAACAAATGAAGAAATGAAGAATTGGACGAAGGACCAAATGAACGAATGAACGAATGAACAAATGAACAAATGAACAAATGAACAAATGAACAAGTGAACAAATGAACAAATGAACAAATGAACAAATGAACAAATGAACAAATGAACAAATGAACAAATGAACAAATGAACAAATGAACAAATGAACAAATGAACAAATGAACAAATGAACAAATGAACAAATGAACAAATGAACAAATGAACAAATGAACAAATGCACAAATGAACAAATGAACAAATGAACAAGTGATCAAATGAACAAATGCACAAATGAACAAATGAACAAATGAACAAATGAACAAATGAACAAATGAACGAATGAACAAATGAACAAATGAACAAATGAACAAACGAACGAATGAAAAAATGAACAAGTGAACAAATGAACAAATGAACAAATGAACAAATGAACAAATGAACAAATGAACAAATGAACAAATGAACAAATGAACAAATGAACAAATGAACAAATGAACAAATGAACAAATGAACAAATGAACAAATGAACAAATGAACAAATGAACAAATGAACAAATGAACAAATGAACAAATGAACAAATGAACAAATGAACAAATGAAAAAATGAACAAATGAACAAATGAACAAATGAACAAATGAACAAATGAACAAATGAACAAATGAACAAATGAACAAATGAACATATGAACAAATAAAACGAATGAACGAATGAACAAATGAATAAATGAACAAATGAACAAATTAATTGTTGAACAAATGAACAAATGAACAAATGAACAAATGAACAAATGAACAAATGAACGAATGAACGAATGAACGAATGAACGAATGAACAATTGAACAAATGAACAAATGAAGAAATGAAGAATTGGACAAAGGACCAAATGAACAAATGAACAAATGAACAAATGAACAAATGAACAAATGAACAAATGAACAAATGAACTATTGAACAAATGAACAAATGAACTATTGAACAACTGAACAAATTAACAAATGAACTATTGGACAAATGAACAAATGAACAAATGAACAAATGAACAAATGAACAAATGAACAAATGAACAAATGAACAAATGAACAAATGAACAAATGAACAAATGAACAAATGAACAAATGAACAAATGATGAAATGAACAAATGAACAAGTGGACAAATGAACAAATGAAGAAATGAACAAATGATGAAATGAACAAATGACCAAATGAACAAGTGAACAAATGAAGAAATGAAGAATTGGACAAAGGACCAAATGAACAAATGAACAAATGAACAAATGAACAAATGAACAAATGAACTATTGAACAAATGAACTATTGAACAACTGAACAAATTAACAAATGAACAAATGAACAAATGAACAAATGAACAAATGAACAAATGAACAAATGAACAAATGAGCGAATGAACGAATGAACAAATGAACAATTGTACAATTGAAGAAATGAAGAAATGAAGAATTGGACAGAAGAACAAATGAACAAATGAACAACTGAACAACTGAACAAATGAACAAATGAACAAATGAACAAATGAACAAATGAACAAATGAACAAATGAACAAATGAACAAATGAACAAATGAACTATTGAACAAATGAACAAATGAACTATTGGACAAATGAACAAATGAACAAATGAACAAATGAACAAATGAACAAATGAACAAATGAACAAATGAACAAATGAACAAATGAACAAATGAACAAATGAACAAATGATGAAATGAACAAATGAACAAGTGGACAAATGAACAAATGAAGAAATGAACAAATGATGAAATGAACAAATGACCAAATGAACAAGTGAACAAATGAAGAAATGAAGAATTGGACAAAGGACCAAATGAACAAATGAACAAATGAACAAATGAACAAATGAACAAATGAACAAATGAACTATTGAACAAATGAACTATTGAACAACTGAACAAATTAACAAATGAACAAATGAACAAATGAACAAATGAACAAATGAACAAATGAACAAATGAACAAATGAACAAACGAAAGAATGAAAAAATGAACAAGTGAACAAATGAACAAATGAACAAATGAACAAATGAACAAATGAACAAATGAACAAATGAACAAATGAACAAATGAACAAATGAACAAATGAACAAATGAACAAATGAACAAATGAACAAATGAACAAATGAACAAATGAAAAAATGAACAAATGAACAAATGAACAAATGAACAAATGAACAAATGAACAAATGAACAAATGAACAAATGAACAAATGAACATATGAACAAATAAAACGAATGAACGAATGAACAAATGAATAAATGAACAAATGAACAAATTAATTGTTGAACAAATGAACAAATGAACAAATGAACAAATGAACAAATGAACGAATGAACGAATGAACGAATGAACGAATGAACAATTGAACAAATGAACAAATGAAGAAATGAAGAATTGGACAAAGGACCAAATGAACAAATGAACAAATGAACAAATGAACAAATGAACAAATGAACAAATGAACTATTGAACAAATGAACAAATGAACTATTGAACAACTGAACAAATTAACAAATGAACTATTGGACAAATGAACAAATGAACAAATGAACAAATGAACAAATGAACAAATGAACAAATGAACAAATGAACAAATGAACAAATGAACAAATGAACAAATGAACAAATGAACAAATGATGAAATGAACAAATGAACAAGTGGACAAATGAACAAATGAAGAAATGAACAAATGATGAAATGAACAAATGACCAAATGAACAAGTGAACAAATGAAGAAATGAAGAATTGGACAAAGGACCAAATGAACAAATGAACAAATGAACAAATGAACAAATGAACAAATGAACTATTGAACAAATGAACTATTGAACAACTGAACAAATTAACAAATGAACAAATGAACAAATGAACAAATGAACAAATGAACAAATGAACAAATGAACAAATGAGCGAATGAACAAATGAGCGAATGAACGAATGAACAAATGAACAATTGTACAATTGAAGAAATGAAGAAATGAAGAATTGGACAGAAGAACAAATGAACAAATGAACAACTGAACAACTGAACAAATGAACAAATGAACAAATGAACAAATGAACAAATGAACAAATGAACAAATGAACAAATGAACTATTGAACAAATGAACAAATGAACTATTGGACAAATGAACAAATGAACAAATGAACAAATGAACAAATGAACAAATGAACAAATGAACAAATGAACAAATGAACAAATGAACAAATGAACAAATGAACAAATGAACAAATGAACAAATGATGAAATGAACAAATGAACAAGTGGACAAATGAACAAATGAAGAAATGAACAAATGATGAAATGAACAAATGACCAAATGAACAAGTGAACAAATGAAGAAATGAAGAATTGGACAAAGGACCAAATGAACAAATGAACAAATGAACAAATGAACAAATGAACAAATGAACAAATGAACTATTGAACAAATGAACTATTGAACAACTGAACAAATTAACAAATGAACAAATGAACAAATGAACAAATGAACAAATGAACAAATGAACAAATGAACAAATGAGCGAATGAACGAATGAACAAATGAACAATTGTACAATTGAAGAAATGAAGAAATGAAGAATTGGACAGAAGAACAAATGAACAAATGAACAACTGAACAAATGAACAAATGAACAAATGAACAAATGAACAAATGAACAAATGAACAAATGAACAAATGAATTATTGAACAAATGAACAAATGAACAAATGAACAAATAAACAAATGAACAAATGAACAAATGAACAAATGAACAAGAGGACAAGTGAACGAATGGACAAATGAACAATTGAACAAATGATCAAATGTACAAGTGAACAAATGAACAAATGAACAAATGACCAAATGAACAAATGTGCGAATGAACGAATGAACAAATGAACAATTGTACAATTGAAGAAATGAAGAAATGAAGAATTGGACAGAAGAACAAATGAACAAATGAACAACTGAACAAATGAACAAATGAACAAATGAACAAATGAACAAATGAACTATTGAACAATTGAACAAATGAACTATTGGACAAATGAACAAATGAACAAATGAACAAATGAACAAATGAACAAATGAACAAATGAACAAATGAACAAATGAACAAATGAACAAATGAACAAATGAACAAATGAACAAATGAACAAATGAACAAATGAACAAATGAACAAATGAACAAATGATCAAATGAACAAATGAACAAAAGAACAAATGAACAAATGAACAAATGAACAAATGAACAAATGAACAAATGATGAAATGAACAAATGAACAAGTGAACAAATGAACAAATGAACAAATGAACAAATGATGAAATGAACAAATGACCAAATGAACAAGTGAACAAATGAAGAAATGAAGAATTGGACAAAGGACCAAATGAACAAATGAACAAATGAACAAATGAACAAATGAACAAATGAACAAATGAACAAATGAACTATTGAACAAATGAACAAATGAACTATTGAACAACTGAACAAATTAACAATTGAACTAATGAACAAATGAACAAATGAACAAATGAACAAATGAACAAATGAACAAATGAACAAATGAACAAATGAGCGAATGAACGAATGAACAAATGAACAATTGTACAATTGAAGAAATGAAGAAATGAAGAATTGGACAGAAGAACAAATGAACAAATGAACAACAGAACAAATGAACAAATGAACAAATGAACAAATGAACAAATGAACAAATGAATTATTGAACAAATGAACAAATGAACTATTGGACAAATGAACAAATGAACAAATGAACAAATGAACAAATGAACAAATGAACAAATGAACAAATGAACAAATGAACAAATGAACAAATGAACAAATGAACAAATGATGAAATGAACAAATGAACGAGTGAACAAATGAACAAATGAAGAAATGAACAAATGATGAAATGAACAAATGACCAAATGAACAAATGAACAAATGAAGAAATGAAGAATTGGACAAAGGACCAAATGAGCAAATGAACAAATGAACAAATGAACAAATGAACAAATGAACAAATGAACAAATGAACAAATGAACAAATGAACAAATGAACAAATGAACAAATGAACAAATGAACAAATGAACAAATGAACAAATGAACTATTGAACAAATGAAGAAATGAAGAATTGGACAAAGGACCAAATAAACAAATGAGCTATTGAACATATGAACAAATGAACAAATGAACAAATGAACAAATGAACAAATGAACAACTGAACAAATGAACTATTGAACAACTGAACAAATTAACAATTGAACTAATGAACAAATGAACAAATGAACAAATGAACAAATGAACAAATGAACAAATGAACAAATGAACAAATTAACAATTGAACAAATGAACAAATGAACAAATGAACAAATGAACAAATGAACAAATGAACAAATGAACAAATGACCAAATGAACAAATGAACAAATGAACAAATGAACAAATGAAATATTGAACAAATGAACAAATGAACTATTGAACAACTGAACAAATTAACTATTGAACAACTGAACAAATTAACTATTGAACAAATGAACAAATGAACAAATGACCAAATGAACAAATAAACAAATGAACATCTGAACAAATGAACATCTGAACAAATGAACAAATGAACAAATGATGAAATGAACAAATGACCAAATGAACAAGTGAACAAATGAACAAATGAAGAAATGAAGAATTGGACAAAGGGCCAAATAAACAAATGAGCTATTGAACATATGAACAAATAAACAAATGAGCAAATGAACTATTGAACAAATGAACAAATGAACTATTGAACAACTGAACAAATTGACAATTGAACTAATGAACAAATGAACAAATGAACAATTGAACAAATGAACAAATGAACAAATGAACAAATGAACATCTGAACAAATGAACATCTGAACAAATGAACAAATGAACAAATGATGAAATGAACAAATGAACAAATGAACAAGTGAACAAATGAACAAATGAACAAATGAACAAATGAACAAATGAACATATGAACAAATAAAACGAATGAACGTATGAACAAATGAACAAATGAACAAATGAACAAATGAACAAATGAACTAATGAACTAATGAACAAATGAAGATATGAACAATTAAAATGAATGAACAAATAAACAAATGAACAAATGAACAAATGAACAAATGAACAAGTGAACAAGTGAACAAATGAACAAATGAAGAAATGAAGAATTGGACGAAGGACCAAAGAACAAATGAACGAATGAACAAATGAACAAATGAACAAATGAACAAATGAACAAATGAACAAATGAACAAATGAACAAATGAACAAATGAACAAATGAACAAATGAACAAATGAACAAATGAACAAATGAACAAATGAACAAATGAACAAATGAACAAATGAACAAATGAACAAATGAACAAATGAACAAATGAACAAATGAACAAATGAACAAATGAACAAATGAACAAATGAACAAATGAACAAATGAACAAATGAACAAATGAACAAATGAACAAATGCACAAATGAACAAATGAACAAATTGAACAAATGAACAAATGAACAAGTGATCAAATGAACAAATGCACAAATGAACAAATGAACAAATGAACACATGAACAAATGAACGAATGAACGAATGAACGAATGAACGAATGAACGAATGAACAAATGAACAAATGAACAAATGAACAAATGAACAAATGAACAGATGAACAGATGAACAGATGAACGAATGAACGAATGAACGAATGAACAAATGAACAAATGAACAAATGAACAAATGAACGAATGAACGAATGAACGAATGAACGAATGAACGAATGAACGAATGAACGAATGAACGACTGAACAAATGAACAAATGAACAAATGAACAAATGAACAAATGAACAGATGAACAGATAAACAAATGAACGAATGAACGAATGAACGAATGAACGAATGAACAAATGAACAAATGAACAAATGAACAAATGAACAATTGTACAATTGAACAAATGAACAAATGATCAATTGTACAATTGAACAAATGAAGAATTGTACAATTGAACAAATGAACGTTGGACTATTGAACAAATGAACAAATGAACAAATGAACGAATGAACGAATGAACGAATGAACGAATGAACAAATGAACAAGTGAACAACCGAACAAATGAACAAATGATGAAATGAACATCTGAACAAATGAACAAATGAACAAATGAACAAATGAACAAATGAACAAATGAACAAATGAACAAATGAACAAATGAACAAATGAACAAATGAACAAATGAACAAATGATGAAATGAACAAATGAACAAGTGGACAAATGAACAAATGAAGAAATGAACAAATGATGAAATGAACAAATGACCAAATGAACAAATGAAGAAATGAAGAAATGAAGAATTGGACAAAGGACCAAATGAACAAATGAACAAATGAACAAATGAACAAATGAACTATTGAACAAATGAACAAATGAACTATTGAACAACTGAACAAATTAACAATTGAACTAATGAACAAATGAACAAATGAACAAATGAACAAATGAACAAATGAACAAATGAACAAATGAACAAATGAACAAATGAACAAATGATGAAATGAACAAATGAACAAGTGGACAAATGAACAAATGAAGAAATGAACAAATGATGAAATGAACAAATGACCAAATGAACAAGTGAACAAATGAAGAAATGAAGAATTGGACAAAGGACCAAATGAACAAATGAACAAATGAACAAATGAACAAATGAACAAATGAACAAATGAACTATTGAACAAATGAACTATTGAACAACTGAACAAATGAACAAATGAACAAATGAACAAATGAACAAATGAACAAATGAACAAATGAACAAATGAGCGAATGAACGAATGAACAAATGAACAATTGTACAATTGAAGAAATGAAGAAATGAAGAATTGGACAGAAGAACAAATGAACAAATGAACAACTGAACAAATGAACAAATGAACAAATGAACAAATGAACAAATGAACAAATGAACAAATGAACAAATGAACTATTGAACAAATGAACAAATGAACTATTGGACAAATGAACAAATGAACAAATGAACAAATGAACAAATGAACAAATGAACAAATGAACAAATGAACAAATGAACAAATGAACAAATGAACAAATGAACAAATGAACAAATGAACAAATGATGAAATGAACAAATGAACAAGTGGACAAATGAACAAATGAAGAAATGAACAAATGATGAAATGAACAAATGACCAAATGAACAAGTGAACAAATGAGGAAATGAAGAATTGGACAAAGGACCAAATGAACAAATGAACAAATGAACAAATGAACAAATGAACAAATGAACAAATGAACTATTGAACAAATGAACTATTGAACAACTGAACAAATTAACAAATGAACAAATGAACAAATGAACAAATGAACAAATGAACAAATGAACAAATGAACAAATGAGCGAATGAACGAATGAACAAATGAACAATTGTACAATTGAAGAAATGAAGAAATGAAGAATTGGACAGAAGAACAAATGAACAAATGAACAACTGAACAAATGAACAAATGAACAAATGAACAAATGAACAAATGAACAAATGAACAAATGAACAAATGAACAAATGAATTATTGAACAAATGAACAAATGAACTATTGGACAAATGAACAAATGAACAAATGAACAAATGAACAAATGAACAAATGAACAAATGAACAAATGAACAAATGAACAAATGAACAAATAAACAAATGAACAAATGAACAAATGAACAAGAGGACAAGTGAACGAATGGACAAATGAACAATTGAACAAATGATCAAATGTACAAGTGAACAAATGAACAAATGAACAAATGACCAAATGAACAAATGAGCGAATGAACGAATGAACAAATGAACAATTGTACAATTGAAGAAATGAAGAAATGAAGAATTGGACAGAAGAACAAATGAACAAATGAACAACTGAACAAATGAACAAATGAACAAATGAACAAATGAACAAATGAACAAATGAACTATTGAACAATTGAACAAATGAACTATTGGACAAATGAACAAATGAACAAATGAACAAATGAACAAATGAACAAATGAACTATTGAACAATTGAACAAATGAACTATTGGACAAATGAACAAATGAACAAATGAACAAATGAACAAATGAACAAATGAACAAATGAACAAATGAACAAATGAACAAATGAACAAATGAACAAATGAACAAATGAACAAATGAACAAATGAACAAATGAACAAATGAACAAATGAACAAATGAACAAATGAACAAATGAACAAATGAACAAATGAACAAATGAACAAATGAACAAATGAACAAATGAACAAATGAACAAATGAACAAATGAACAAATGAACAAATGAACAAATGAACAAATGAACAAATGAACAAATGAACAAATGAACAAATGATGAAATGAACAAATGAACGAGTGAACAAATGAACAAATGAAGAAATGAACAAATGATGAAATGAACAAATGACCAAATGAACAAATGAACAAATGAAGAAATGAAGAATTGGACAAATGAACAAATGAACAAATGAACAAATGAACAAATGAACAAATGAACAAATGAACAAATGAACAAATGAACAAATGAACAAATGAACAAATGAACAAATGAACAAATGAACAAATGAACTATTGAACAAATGAAGAAATGAAGAATTGGACAAAGGACCAAATAAACAAATGAGCTATTGAACATATGAACAAATGAACAAATGAACAAATGAACAAATGAACAAATGAACAAATGAACAAATGAACAACTGAACAAATGAACTATTGAACAACTGAACAAATTAACAATTGAACTAATGAACAAATGAACAAATGAACAAATGAACAAATGAACAAATTAACAATTGAACTAATGAACAAATGAACAAATGAACAAATGAACAAATGAACAAATGAACAAATGAACAAATGACCAAATGAACAAATGAACAAATGAACAAATGAACAAATGAAATATTGAACAAATGAACAAATGAACTATTGAACAACTGAACAAATTAACTATTGAACAAATGAACAAATGAACAAATGACCAAATGAACAAATAAACAAATGAACATCTGAACAAATGAACATCTGAACAAATGAACAAATGAACAAATGATGAAATGAACAAATGACCAAATGAACAAGTGAACAAATGAACAAATGAAGAAATGAAGAATTGGACAAAGGACCAAATAAACAAATGAGCTATTGAACATATGAACAAATAAACAAATGAACAAATGAACTATTGAACAAATGAACAAATGAACTATTGAACAACTGAACAAATTAACAATTGAACTAATGAACAAATGAACAAATGAACAATTGAACAAATGAACAAATGAACAAATGAACAAATGAACATCTGAACAAATGAACATCTGAACAAATGAACAAATGAACAAATGATGAAATGAACAAATGAACAAATGAACAAGTGAACAAATGAACAAATGAACAAATGAACAAATGAACAAATGAACATATGAACAAATAAAACGAATGAACGTATGAACAAATGAACAAATGAACAAATGAACAAATGAACAAATGAACTAATGAACTAATGAACAAATGAAGATATGAACAATTAAAATGAATGAACAAATAAACAAATGAACAAATGAACAAATGAACAAATGAACAAGTGAACAAGTGAACAAATGAACAAATGAAGAAATGAAGAATTGGACGAAGGACCAAAGAACAAATGAACGAATGAACGAATGAACAAATGAACAAATGAACAAATGAACAAATGAACAAATGAACAAATGAACAAATGAACAAATGAACAAATGAACAAATGAACAAATGAACAAATGAACAAATGAACAAATGAACAAATGAACAAATGAACAAATGAACAAATGAACAAATGAACAAATGAACAAATGAACAAATGAACAAATGAACAAATGAACAAATGAACAAATGAACAAATGAACAAATGCACAAATGAACAAATTGAACAAATGAACAAATGAACAAGTGATCAAATGAACAAATGCACAAATGAACAAATGAAGAAATGAACAAATGAACAAATGAACAAATGAACGAATGAACGAATGAACGAATGAACGAATGAACAAATG
The DNA here is from genome assembly GCF_051020955.1 of Megalopta genalis. NCBI lineage: Eukaryota > Metazoa > Arthropoda > Insecta > Hymenoptera > Halictidae > Megalopta > Megalopta genalis. The sequence goes on along the minus strand of NW_027476111.1, from coordinate 1,340,498 downwards.
AACAAATGAACAAATGAACAAATGAACAAATGAACAGATGAACAGATGAACAGATGAACAAATGAACGAATGAACGAATGAACAAATGAACAAATGAACAAATGAACAAATGAACGAATGAACGAATGAACGAATGAACGAATGAACGAATGAACGAATGAACGAATGAACGAATGAACGACTGAACAAATGAACAAATGAACAAATGAACAAATGAACAAATGAACAGATGAACAGATAAACAAATGAACGAATGAACGAATGAACGAATGAACGAATGAACAAATGAACAAATGAACAAATGAACAAATGAACAATTGTACAATTGAACAAATGAACAAATGATCAATTGTACAATTGAACAAATGAAGAATTGTACAATTGAACAAATGAACGTTGGACTATTGAACAAATGAACAAATGAACAAATGAACGAATGAACGAATGAACGAATGAACGAATGAACAAATGAACAAGTGAACAACCGAACAAATGAACAAATGATGAAATGAACATCTGAACAAATGAACAAATGAACAAATGAACAAATGAACAAATGAACAAATGAACAAATGAACAAATGAACAAATGAACAAATGAACAAATGAACAAATGATGAAATGAACAAATGAACAAGTGGACAAATGAACAAATGAAGAAATGAACAAATGATGAAATGAACAAATGACCAAATGAACAAATGAAGAAATGAAGAAATGAAGAATTGGACAAAGGACCAAATGAACAAATGAACAAATGAACTATTGAACAAATGAACAAATGAACTATTGAACAACTGAACAAATTAACAATTGAACTAATGAACAAATGAACAAATGAACAATTGAACAAATGAACAAATGAACAAATGAACATCTGAACAAATGAACAAATAAACAAATGATGAAATGAACAAATGACCAAATGAACAAGTGAACAAATGAACAAATGAACAAATGAACAAATGAACAAATGAACAAATGAACAAATGAACATATGAACAAATAAAACGAATGAACGTATGAACAAATGAACAAATGAACAAATGAACTAATGAACTAATGAACAAATGAAGATATGAACAATTAAAATGAATGAACAAATAAACAAATGAACAAATGAACAAATGAACAAATGAACAAGTGAACAAGTGAACAAATGAACAAATGAAGAAATGAAGAATTGGACGAAGGACCAAAGAACAAATGAACGAATGAACAAATGAACAAATGAACAAATGAACAAATGAACAAATGAACAAATGACCAAATGAACAAATGAACAAATGAACAAATGAACAAATGAACAAATGAACAAATGAATAAATGAACAAATGAACAAATGAACAAATGAACAAATGAACAAATGAACAAATGAACAAATTGAACAAATGAACAAATGAACAAGTGATCAAATGAACAAATGCACAAATGAACAAATGAACAAATGAACAAATGAACAAATGAACGAATGAACGAATGAACGAATGAACAAATGAACAAATGAACAAATGAACAAATGAACAAATGAACAAATGAACAGATGAACGAATGAACGAATGAACGAATGAACAAATGAACAAATGAACAAATGAACAAATGAACAAATGAACAAATGAACAAATGAACAAATGAACAAATGAACAAATGAAAAAATGAACAAATGAACAAATGAACAAATGAACAAATAAACAAATGAACAAATGAACGAATGAACGAATGAACGAATGAACGAATGAACGAATGAACAAATGAACAAATGAACAAATGAACAAATGAACAAATGAACAGATGAACAGATAAACAAATGAACGAATGAACGAATGAACGAATGAACAAATGAACAAATGAACAAATGAACAAATGAACAATTGTACAATTGAACAAATGAACAATTGTACAATTGAACAAATGATCAATTGTACAATTGAACAAATGAAGAATTGTACAATTGAACAAATGAACGTTGGACTATTGAACAAATGAACAAATGAACAAATGAACGAATGAACGAATGAACGAATGAACGAATGAACAAATGAACAAGTGAACAAACGAACAAATGAACAAATGATGAAATGAACATCTGAACAAATGAACAAATGAACAAATGAACAAATGAACAAATGAACAAGTGAACGAATGAACAAATGAAGAAATGAACAAATGAACAAATGAACAAATGAACAAATGAACAAATGAACAAACGAACGAATGAAAAAATGAACAAGTGAACAAATGAACAAATGAACTATTGAACAAATGAACAAATGAACAAATGAACAAATGAACAAATGAACAAATGAACAAATGAACAAATGAACAAATGAACAAATGAACAAATGAACAAATGAACAAATGAACAAATGAACAAATGAACAAATGAACAAATGAACAAATGAACAAATGAACATATGAACAAATAAAACGAATGAACGAATGAACAAATGAACAAATGAACAAATGAACAAATGAAATCTGAACAAATGAACATCTGAACAAATGAACAAATGAATAAATGAACAAATGAACAAATTAATTGTTGAACAAATGAACAAATGAACAAATGAACGAATGAACGAATGAACGAATGAACAAATGAACAAATGAACAAATGAACAAATGAACAATTGTACAATTGAACAAATGAACAATTGTACAATTGAACAAATGATCAATTGTACAATTGAACAAATGAAGAATTGTACAATTGAACAAATGAACGTTGGACTATTGAACAAATGAACAAATGAACAAATGAACGAATGAACGAATGAACGAATGAACGAATGAACAAATGAACAAGTGAACAAATGAACAAGTGAACAAACGAACAAATGAACAAATGATGGAATGAACATCTGAACAAATGAACAAATGAACAAATGAACAAATGAACAAATGAACAAGTGAACGAATGAACAAATGAAGAAATGAACAAATGAACAAATGAACAAATGAACAAATGAACAAATGAACAAATGAACAAATGAACAAATGAACAAATGAACAAACGAACGAATGAAAAAATGAACAAGTGAACAAATGAACAAATGAACTATTGAACAAATGAACAAATGAACAAATGAACAAATGAACAAATGAACAAATGAACAAATGAACAAATGAACAAATGAACAAATGAACAAATGAACAAATGAACAAATGAACAAATGAACAAATGAACAAATGACAAATGAACAAATGAACAAATGAACAAATGAACAAATGAACAAATGAACAAATGAACATATGAACAAATAAAACGAATGAACGAATGAACAAATGAACAAATGAACAAATGAACAAATGAAATCTGAACAAATGAACATCTGAACAAATGAACAAATGAATAAATGAACAAATGAACAAATTAATTGTTGAACAAATGAACAAATGAACAAATGAACAAACGAACAAATGAACAAATGAACAAATGAACAAATGAACAAATGAACAAATGAGCGAATGAAGAAATGAAGAATTGGACAAAGGACCAAATAAACAAATGAGCTATTGAACAAATGAACAAATGAACAAATGAACAAATGAACAAATGAACAAATGAACAACTGAACAAATGAACAAATGAACAAATGAACAAATGAACAAATGAACAAAAGAACAAATGAACAAATGAACAAATGAACAAATGAACAAATGAACAAATGAACAAATGAACAAATGAACAAATGAACAAATGAACTATTGAACAAATGAACAAATGAACTATTGAACAACTGAACAAATTAACAATTGAACTAATGAACAAATGAACAAATGAAAAAATGAACAAATGAACAAATGAACAAATGAACAAATGAACAAATGAACAAATGAACAAATGAACAAATGAACAAATGAACGAATGAACGAATGAACGAATGAACGAATGAACAATTGAACAAATGAACAAATGAACAAATGAAGAATTGGACAAAGGACCAAATGAACAAATGAACAAATGAACAAATGAACAAATGAACAAATGAACAAATGAACAAATGAACTATTGAACAAATGAACAAATGAACTATTGAACAACTGAACAAATTAACAATTGAACAAATAATCAAATGTACAAGTGAACAAATGAACAAATGAACAAATGACCAAATGAACAAATGAGCGAATGAACGAATGAACAAATGAACAATTGTACAATTGAAGAAATGAAGAAATGAAGAATTGGACAGAAGAACAAATGAACAAATGAACAACTGAACAAATGAACAAATGAACAAATGAACAAATGAACTATTGAACAAATGAACAAATGAACTATTGGACAAATGAACAAATGAACAAATGAACAAATGAACAAATGAACAAATGAACAAATGAACAAATGAACAAATGAACAAATGAACAAATGAACAAATGATGAAATGAACAAATGAACAAGTGGACAAATGAACAAATGAAGAAATGAACAAATGATGAAATGAACAAATGACCAAATGAACAAATGAAGAAATGAAGAAATGAAGAATTGGACAAAGGACCAAATGAACAAATGAACAAATGAACAAATGAACAAATGAACAAATGAACAAATGAACAAATGAACAAATGAACTATTGAACAAATGAACAAATGAACTATTGAACAACTGAACAAATTAACAATTGAACTAATGAACAAATGAACAAATGAACAAATGAACAAATGAACATCTGAACAAATGAACAAATGATGAAATGAACAAATGACCAAATGAACAAGTGAACAAATGAACAAATGAACAAATGAACAAATGAACAAATGAACATATGAACAAATAAAACGAATGAACGTATGAACAAATGAACAAATGAACAAATGAACAAATGAACAAATGAACAAGTGAACAAGTGAACAAATGAACAAATGAAGAAATGAAGAATTGGACGAAGGACCAAAGAACAAATGAACGAATGAACAAATGAACAAATGAACAAATGAACAAATGAACAAATGAACAAATGAACAAATGAACAAATGAACAAATGAACAAATGAACAAATGAACAAATGAACAAATGAACAGATGAACAGATGAACGAATGAACGAATGAACAAATGACCAAATGAACGAATGAACGAATGAACGAATGAACGAATGAACGAATGAACGAATGAACGAATGAACAATTGAACAAATGAACAAATGAACAAATGAACAAATGAACTATTGAACAAATGAACAAATGAACAAATGAACAAATGAACATCTGAACAAATGAACAAATGAACAAATGAACAAATGAACAAATGAACAAATGAACAAATAACAATTGTACAATTGAACAAATGAAGAAATGAAGAATTGGGCAAAAGAACAAATGAACAAATGAACAAGTGAACAAATGAACAAATGCACAAATGAACAATTGAACAAATGAACAAATGAACCAATGAACAAATGAACAATAGAACAAATGAACAAATGAAGTATTGAACAAATGAACAAATGAGCTATTGAACATATGAACAAATGAACGAATGAACGAATGAACAAATGAACAAATGAACAAATGAACAGATGAACAGATGAACAGATGAACAAATGAACGAATGAACGAATGAACAAATGAACAAATGAACAAATGAACAAATGAACAAATGAACAGATGAACAGATAAACAAATGAACGAATGAACGAATGAACAAATGAACAAATGAACAAATGAACAAGTGAACAAACGAACAAGTGAACAAATGATGAAATGAACATCTGAACAAATGAACAAATGAACAAATGAACAAATGAACAAATGAACAAATGAACAAGTGAACAAACGAACAAATGAACAAATGAACAAATGAACAAATGAACAAATGAACATATGAACAAATAAAACGAATGAACGAATGAACAAATGAACAAATGAACAAATGAACAAATGAACATCTGAACAAATGAACAAATGAATAAATGAACAAATGAACAAATTAATTGTTGAACAAATGAACAAATGAACAAATGAACAAATGAACAAATGAAGAAATGAAGAATTGGACAAAGGACCAAATAAACAAATGAGCTATTGAACATATGAACAAATGAACAAATGAACAAATGAACAAATGAACAAATGAACAAATGAACAAATGAACAAATGAAGAAATGAAGAATTGGACAAAGGACCAAATAAACAAATGAGCTATTGAACATATGAACAAATGAACAAATGAACAAATGAACAAATGAACAAATGAACAAATGAACAAATGAACAAATTAACAATTGAACAAATGAACAAATGAACAAATGAACAAATGAACAAATGAACAAATGAACAAATGAACAAATGAACAAATGAACATCTCAACAAATGAACAATTGTACAATTGAACAAATGAACAATTGAACAATTGAACAATTGAACAATTGAACAAATGAACAAATGAACAAATGAACAAATGAACAAGAGGACAAGTGAACGAATGGACAAATGAACAATTGAACAAATGATCAAATGTACAAGTGAACAAATGAACAAATGAACAAATGACCAAATGAACAAATGAGCGAATGAACGAATGAACAAATGAACAATTGTACAATTGAAGAAATGAAGAAATGAAGAATTGGACAGAAGAACAAATGAACAAATGAACAACTGAACAAATGAACAAATGATCAAATGAACAAATGAACAAATGAACAAATGAACAAATGAACAAATGAACAAATGAACAAATGAACAAATGAACAAATGAACAAATGAACAAATGAACAAATGAACAAATGAACAAATGAACAAATGAACAAATGAACAAATGAACAAATGAACAAATGAACAAATGAACAAATGAACAAATGATGAAATGAACAAATGAACAAGTGAACAAATGAACAAATGAAGAAATGAACAAATGATGAAATGAACAAATGACCAAATGAACAAGTGAACAAATGAAGAAATGAAGAATTGGACAAAGGACCAAATGAACAAATGAACAAATGAACAAATGAACAAATGAACAAATGAACTATTGAACAAATGAACTATTGAACAACTGAACAAATTAACAATTGAACTAATGAACAAATGAACAAATGAACAAAAGAAACAAATGAACAAATGAACAAATGAACAAATGAACAAATGAACAAATGAACAAATGAGCGAATGAACGAATGAACAAATGAACAATTGTACAATTGAAGAAATGAAGAAATGAAGAATTGGACAGAAGAACAAATGAACAAATGAACAACTGAACAAATGAACAAATGAACAAATGAACAAATGAACAAATGAACAAATGAACAAATGAACAAATGAACAAATGAACAAATGAATTATTGAACAAATGAACAAATGAACTATTGGACAAATGAACAAATGAACAAATGAACAAATGAACAAATGAACAAATGAACAAATGAACAAATGAACAAATGAACAAATGAACAAATGAACAAATGAACAAGTGATCAAATGAACAAATGCACAAATGAACAAATGAACAAATGAACAAATGAACAAATGAACAAATGAACGAATGAACGAATGAACGAATGAACGAATGAACAAATGAACAAATGAACAAATGAACAAATGAACAAATGAACAAATGAACAAATGAACAGATGAACAGATGAACAGGTGAACAAATGAACGAATGAACGAATGAACAAATGAACAAATGAACAAATGAACAAATGAGCGAATGAACAAATGAATTATTGAACAAATGAACAAATGAACTATTGGACAAATGAACAAATGAACAAATGAACAAATGAACAAATGAACAAATGAACAAATGAACAAATGAACAAATGAACAAATGAACAAATGAACAAATGAACAAATGAACAAATGAACAAATGAACAAATGAACAAATGAACAAATGAACAAATGAACAAATGAACAAATGAACAAATGAACAAATGAACAAATGAACAAATGAACAAATGATGAAATGAACAAATGACCAAATGAACAAGTGAACAAATGAACAAATGAAGAAATGAAGAATTGGACAACGGACCAAATAAACAAATGAGCTATAGAACATATGAACAAATAAACAAATGAACAAATGAACTATTGAACAAATGAACAAATGAACTATTGAACAAATTAACAATTGAACTAATGAACAAATGAACAAATGAACAAATGAACAATTGAACAAATGAACAAATGAACAAATGAACAAATGAACAAATGAACATCTGAACAAATGAACATCTGAACATCTGAACAAATGAACAAATGAACAAATGATGAAATGAACAAATGAACAAATGAACAAGTGAACAAATGAACAAATGAACAAATGAACAAATGAACAAATGAACATATGAACAAATAAAACGAATGAACGTATGAAAAAATCAACAAATGAACAAATGAACAAATGAACTAATGAACTAATGAACAAATGAAGATATGAACAATTAAAATGAATGAACAAATAAACAAATGAACAAATGAACAAATGAACAAATGAACAAGTGAACAAGTGAACAAATGAAGAAATGAAGAATTGGACGAAGGACCAAAGAACAAATGAACGAATGAACGAATGAACAAATGAACAAATGAACAAATGAACAAATGAACAAATGAACAAATGAACAAATGAACAAATGAACAAATGAACAAATGAACAAATGAACAAATGAACAAATGAACAAATGAACAAATGAACAAATGAACAAATGAACAAATGCACAAATGAACAAATGAACAAATTGAACAAATGAACAAATGAACAAGTGATCAAATGAACAAATGCACAAATGAACAAATGAACAAATGAACAAATGAACAAATGAACAAATGAACGAATGAACGAATGAACGAATGAACGAATGAACAAATGAACAAATGAACAAATGAACAAATGAACAAATGAACAAATGAACAAATGAACAAATGAACAAATGAACAGATGAACAGATGAACAGATGAACAAATGAACGAATGAACGAATGAACAAATGAACAAATGAACAAATGAACAAATGAGCGAATGAACGAATGAACGAATGAACGAATGAACGAATGAACGAATGAACGACTGAACAAATGAACAAATGAACAAATGAACAAATGAACAAATGAACAAATGAACAAATGAACAAATGAACAAATGAACAGATGAACAGATAAACAAATGAACGAATGAACAAATGAACAATTGTACAATTGAACAAATGAACAAATGATCAATTGTACAATTGAACAAATGAAGAATTGTACAATTGAACAAATGAACGTTGGACTATTGAACAAATGAACAAATGAACAAATGAACGAATGAACGAATGAACGAATGAACGAATGAACGAATGAACAAATGAACAAGTGAACAAACGAACAAATGAACAAATGATGAAATGAACATCTGAACAAATGAACAAATGAAAAAATGAACAAATGAACAAATGAACAAATGAACAAGTGAACGAATGAACAAATGAAGAAATGAACAAATGAACAAATGAACAAATGAACAAATGAACAAATGAACAAATGAACAAACGAACGAATGAAAAAATGAACAAGTGAACAAATGAACAAATGAACTATTGAACAAATGCACAAATGAACAAATGAACAAATGAACAAATGAACAAATGAACAAATGAACAAATGAACAAATGAACAAATGAACAAATGAACAAATGAACAAATGAACAAATGAACAAATGAACATATGAACAAATAAAACGAATGAACGAATGAACAAATGAACAAATGAACAAATGAACAAATGAAATCTGAACAAATGAACATCTGAACAAATGAACAAATGAATAAATGAACAAATGAACAAATTAATTGTTGAACAAATGAACAAATGAACAAATGAACAAATGAACAAATGAACAAATGAACAAATGAACAAATGAACAAATGAACGAATGAAGAAATGAAGAATTGGACAAAGGACCAAATAAACAAATGAGCTATTGAACAAATGAACAAATGAACAAATGAACAAATGAACAAATGAACAAATGAACAAATGAACAAATGAACAAATGAACAAATGAACAAATGAACTATTGAACAAATGAACAAATGAACTATTGAAGAACTGAACAAATTAACAATTGAACTAATGAACAAATGAACAAATGAAAAAATGAACAAATGAACATCTCAACAAATGAACAATTGTACAATTGAACAAATGAACAATTGAACAAATGAACAAATGAACAAATGAACAAATGAACAAATGAACAAGAGGACAAGTGAACGAATGGACAAATGAACAATTGAACAAATGATCAAATGTACAAGTGAACAAATGAACAAATGAACAAATGAACAAATGAGCGAATGAACGAATGAACAAATGAACAATTGTACAATTGAAGAAATGAAGAAATGAAGAATTGGACAGAAGAACAAATGAACAAATGAACAACTGAACAAATGAACAAATGAACAAATGAACAAATGAACAAATGAACAAATGAACAAATGAACAAATGAATTATTGAACAAATGAACAAATGAACTATTGGACAAATGAACAAATGAACAAATGAACAAATGAACAAATGAACAAATGAACAAATGAACAAATGAACAAATGAACAAATGAACAAATGAACAAATGAACAAGTGATCAAATGAACAAATGCACAAATGAACAAATGAACAAATGAACAAATGAACAAATGAACAAATGAACGAATGAACGAATGAACGAATGAACGAATGAACAAATGAACAAATGAACAAATGAACAAATGAACAAATGAACAAATGAACAAATGAACAGATGAACAGATGAACAGGTGAACAAATGAACGAATGAACGAATGAACAAATGAACAAATGAACAAATGAACAAATGAGCGAATGAACAAATGAATTATTGAACAAATGAACAAATGAACTATTGGACAAATGAACAAATGAACAAATGAACAAATGAACAAATGAACAAATGAACAAATGAACAAATGAACAAATGAACAAATGAACAAATGAACAAATGAACAAATGAACAAATGAACAAATGAACAAATGAACAAATGAACAAATGAACAAATGAACAAATGAACAAATGAACAAATGAACAAATGAACAAATGAACAAATGATGAAATGAACAAATAAACAAGTGAACAAATGAACAAATGAAGAAATGAACAAATGATGAAATGAACAAATGACCAAATGAACAAATGAACAAATGAAGAAATGAAGAATTGGACAAATGAACAAATGAACAAATGAACAAATGAACAAATGAACAAATGAACAAATGAACAAATGAACAAATGAACAAATGAACAAATGAACAAATGAACAAATGAACAAATGAACAAATGAACAAATGAACAATAGAACAAATGAACAAATGAACTATTGAACAAATGAACAAATGAACAAATGAACAAATGAACAAATGAACAAATGAACTATTGAACAAATGAACAAATTAACTATTGAACAAATGAACAAATGAATAAATGAACAAATGAACAAATGAACAAATGAACAAATGAACAAATGAACAAATGAACATCTGAACAAATGAACAAATGAACAAATAACAATTGTACAATTGAACAAATGAAGAAATGAAGAATTGGGCCAAAGAACAAATGTACAAATGAACAAATGAACAGTAGAACAAATGAACAAATGAAGTATTGAACAAATGAACAAATGAGCTATTGAACATATGAACAAATGAGCTATTGAACATATGAACAAATGAACAAATGAACATATGAACAAATAAAACGAATGAACAAATGAACAAATGAACAAATGAACAAATGAACAAATGAACAAATGAACAAATGAACAAATGAACGAGTGAACAAACGAACAAATGAACAAATGAACAAATCAACAAATGAACAAATGAAGAAATGAACAAAACAACAAATGAACAATTGAACAAATGAACAAATGAAGAAATGAAGAAATGAAGTATTGGACAAAGGACCAAATGAACAAATGAACAAATGAACAAATGTACAAATAAACAAATGAACAAATGAACAAATGAACTATTGAACAAATGAACAAATGAACTATTGAACAAATGAACAAATGAACAAATGAACTATTGAACAAATGAACAAATGAACTATTGAACAAATGAACAAATGAACTATTGAACAAATGAACAAATGAACAAATGAACAAATGAACAAATGAACAAATGAACAAATGGACAAATGAAGAAATGAACAAATGAACAAATGAACAATTGAACAAATGAACAAATGAACAAATGAACAAATGAACAAATGAACAAATGAACTATTGAACAAATGAACAAATGAACCATTGAACAACTGAACAAATGAACGAATGAACAAATGAGCAAATGAACAAATGAACAAATGAACAAATGAACAAGTGAACGAATCAACAAATGAACAAATGAACAAATGGACAAATGAAAAAATGAACAAATGAACAAATGAACAACTGAACAACTGAACAAATGAACAAATGAACAAATGAACAAATGAACGAATGAACGTATGAACAAATGAACAAATGATCAGCTGTGCAGTTCATCGTACATTGTACGAGGTCAATGCACTATCCTCCTGCACACATTTCCGTGCATGAAGTGGATTTTACAACTAAATGGGTGAGTTTCTTATTGATAATATTCTTCATATTTCTCTAACAAACATATCCCTTACTTCCTTTAACACGATTATTATTTATTAAATTAGCTTTGCGAATCATTCGTTGAACTGTGTTCGGACACGGAATTATTTAAATAAAATATCATTTACGTAAAATATCATTTACGTACTTTGTTAATCTTCACTGTACACCTTGCTTAAAAATTTCATATGGTACACATGATGTGTTACGCACGCCAGAGAACTAAGACGGCTCTCACGGTTAAACTACATATTATTTCGGGCCCGAAAAATTAGTAAATATTCTTCAGACGTTCTGAAATAAGGATGAATAGCGTTTTTTTTTAAATTATTACTGTAATGTAGTAAAATAAAATTCGGAAGTTCACGCACCGTGACTTGTTCATTGATTCGAACGCAGCACGGAGCCCCCCATCTTCTATCGCGCTCCACAGTCGAAGCACGTTTCACTCGATCGATCGACCACGTTGAAATTCGCGCCTTCACCTCTCATTGGTTAGTGTTTTTCGTTAATAACTCGTAAACGCAAAGGAAAAAGTTACTTCAACTGATTTCGGCTACCTCTCATTTTCGGCTTCTAAAATAATTGTGGAACACCCTGTATACCGCGCGATAAGGCAGACCAATTGGCTTATGACCCATTAGCGAGTAGATTGGGGAAGTTACGAAGGATCGGTAACCGTCTCAAACAGTTTGAGAATGAGAGAGAGGAAGAGAGAGAGAGAGAGAGAGAGAGAGAGAGAGGGAGGAAGAAGGAGAGACGAGAATTGCAACCAGAGGCGGTAAATCACATTCAGTAATCCTTCGTGATCTTCGCGAGGTAGCTTGGAAGTAGGCGTGGGAAACGGATTAAATTTCGAAAAACTTGGACTTTCGCGCACGTGGAGGCGCGTCTTGCTCCCACGCTACCGTCCGTTTCCGTGGGGAACGTTTGACGGGGTTTCGCGTTGTTTCTGTCGGACCCAGAATATTTTCTCGAGGTCTTTGCGTTGCAAGTAGTACTACGACGAATCGGGGATTCCCGAACGTTTCGCGACCTGGGGTAGAAGTTCAAATTCAATAATTACGAAGATTTCGGAAATCTTCGCAGTGTCGACGTAGGCGATCCGACATCTCGTTGGCTGTTAACGTGCTCTCGATTGTCGGATTCAACAATCAATCGTCTTGGCTTCAAATTCTCTACCGGAGTACTATACCGTCGCGAAAATCGAATTACATCTGTGCGCTGCGGCCGAAGATTTTTCGCAGAAAACTGTAAAATGCGCGGGCTCTTGGGTGCATCCACGAGATTGCCCAATTTGTATTACTGACTCGATTAAAGATTAATTCAGAGCCAATTCTCTCCGCTATTCCCATGATTGAACTCTTGGATCTTTGTCGCGTCAATCTATCTCGCGTTGCCCAGATTCTTTGTATTTTTTTTTTCGAAAATATTCCCAGCAATCTTTGTATGTATTATTCATATTGACAAGCTAAAATATTACGATTAACTAAATTATACAAGTGATAAATAAATAATAATTACAACATGACCTAAACCTTCGTTTTCGGAATTCAACCGTAGGCTGTCTATTTCTTCACGCAGAACAGAGAATCACGAGTAAATTGATAAATACGTACGCGATTGATTAATAATACGCAATTGAGTGACCATAGAAACACCCTAAGTAACAGGCACACTCGCAATATCTACACTATTAACATTATTTACATGAATGTTCGTATTATTTACACACGTTTCCGAGTGATAGCACTTGGTATTATAGCACTCGATCCGTATTATCCTTTCTTCCATGCGAGCCTCTCATTCGGACGCAGTAACCTGTTACCGTTCCTTGCGCTGCAGCCTGTCCGCTTCCAGTCGCACCTCGAACTGTATCTGCTGCTCCTGCAATTGCTCGCAAATTACCTGTCGGAGGTTTGAAAAAAGGATCTCCGATTCCAGTGACACATTTCCGATCGATTCTTCGATACCAGACGAGCCCCTAATGTTGCGAATTTTCTTAAGTATCTGTACAAGACGTAGAGGCATTTTATTTACAGTAACACAGCTTAACAATACAACATAATTATACAACAGCTGTTCAAACATCGGTATCTTGATCGCGTGACAAGCCTTAACTTCAATTCTTCCTGTGGGAGTTGTTCATCACAGGACAGTATCACATTACAGCGATTTAGTTTGGACAAGTCGCCGTAACAATATTATAAAAATCATTATAGATCGTAACACCGTTTCAATACAACGAAACAAACATTATTCTAGTACAACGTACAAAAGTAGAAAAATAAACTAGACTAAACGCTTTGATATGAACGAAAAGGAGTACACTATGGGTATAACTTGAATTAAATACGCGCGATTTGTTTGTGGGCCGCTGCCACAGCCTCATGTCGCACTTCTGTCCGGGTCGTCTACGATGACTATCTATCGGCCGGCTACTCTCGAGTTCTCTCGATTTGCAATGTAACTAGATGAGTATCAACACGATCGCTAATTAGGAGTGGAAGGCGGGATAGCTTATTGTTCTCCTGGAGATCGTCGTCCTAAAAAGGATACGCCGTACCTATGTTCTCTGCAAGCGTCTCCTCCGCGCCTCCTCTCCTGGTGACATACCCTCTAAGCACCTGGAGTATAACCTGGCCAGCTAGTCCCCACTAAAAGAATCTGGGTCGGAAGAACGCCTATTATGTGCCGATCGTGGATCAGTCGCAGTAACCTTGGATTGGTCACGCGGACTGTGTTCGATAAATCAGAGGAGCGATGAAGCACGCCTTCACCCAAGCATCTCGATCGTGCCATGAGATCTGAAGACCGCGCGGAATCAGAAGAATCGGGGACCAAGAAAGGGGTGGCGGCGCAATGCCCTTCCAGAGCCGATTTTGCAAATAGCACCTTGCTGTTGGGCTCCCGGCGAAACGCTGACGAGCGGCTGTCGTGCTCATTTCCTCTATAGGGAGACATCGCAGTATTTCGGCACTGCGGCATACTCGGCACTGATTGGCGCGTTCGATGGTACGACTTTCGCGTACGCGAGTTTTTGTCGCGGCACAAAAGTCACGTACGCCGTTGCGCGTACTGCTGCTATATTCTTCTCATTATAAGATCAATATAAATCAAATAAAAGTCCTGACATAATACCCCTACGACGATTTGTTGGAGATAGATATGTTTTTAATCGGTTACAGGATGCAACTGAGTTTATCACATCTCTTTGTGATCATGAAAGTTATTCAAAATGTAGTACAACACAAAATAGCAACTATAAATAGCTACTAAATACTACTGTCAGTACCTCCAACATAAAAATTTTATTCGAACCACAAGATATAATAAAATACAATTTCACAGGATTGAAAAATGTGAAAGATCCATTGTGGTATTCCAAATAAAATGAAAGCAGCCAATGTAACTGTATGCAACAAAATTCTTATTGCAAAATTAACTTTATTCAACTACAGTAGGAATGAAACAACAAAAATACAAAATTTCAATATCAAAGCAGTACCCACTACTAAAATACAAGTGAGAGATCAATTTTATAAATTTAAAACGGCGATTTTCCACTACGGTAAATGTTTTGCTAAGGGTCATTATACGAGCATGGTACGGAGTGAAGACACAACGTGGATATCTATTGATGATCTACTAGATGAAAAACGAGCATGACAGCAAAATGCTAAAAATGCGTATATATTTTTCTGTGAAAGCTATTACTGCAATTTTGGATGTACAGTTTAATGAAACCAAATTTAGGGTCAGAAAGGCGGATGCTTTCAGCACCATAAACGCAGATGCCAAAAGTCATTGATAGGTTCGCCCTATCTGATTGAAATCTGAATCGATTATGAATTGGATAGGAGGTGTGAAACTCAATCGAATAAGAAAGGTTGGATCGAATACTACGAATTAGTCCGCGGTCAATTAGGGCAAATTGCTCTTACGTTTATTAAATAATAAACTAATATCGGAGTTCGCTGAATCTTACAATTCACTTATACATAGAATTCGTCCCGAGCGGAGCTCGAACGAAACGAACGAAGTGCGACAGAGATGCGTGGAAAACATGTAGTGGTATAACAAAGAAAATGAACTTGGTCAATCGTAGAAACCTCGCCGCAGGAACGAGCGCTTGTGAAAACAAATACGAGACGCACACTAGACGAAGGACGCCGCGGTGCTTTAACGAACACTCCGAACTAAGAGACTGTTATGTAGATCCACCAAAACGAAAACCGTCCAGCGATGGTGAACTATGTCGGTTAGGGAACGCGGTATTCGCTTAGACACACGGTCTTATCGTATATAGCTTATTTCAGCAAGTTCTGCGCGTTCTATCTTCGGGTGTACACCTCCTACTTTGCTCGTAATCGAACTAAAGATGGATAGGGCGAACCTAACATTTAATGGTCCTTCGAGTTGGATCACTACGTTTCATGCGTGCAATTTTGTGATCGCTGAGTGCTTCAAATTCTCTTTGTCGTTCGGTCGTTGTGCTGTCCTTCGACTGTACATAACCTTGTGTATGTGTTCTCCGTATTTGCTTTGTCCATGCAACTGTCGTTCGTATTAAGCTGATCTGTCTATGTATTGTGTTCAGGTTAACGTGTCCCTGGGGGAATATACGAATACAGACAGATTTTTCTTTCTGACAAATAACTCGAGCTCCTTGACATAACCTTCTAATTTTATTTAGCCATTGTCGACTAAATTGTTTTGTGTTTCATCTGCGCGTCATCATCGTACAGTGATAACTTCCATAAGCGTGGCCTTGTGAATTTTCTGAAAAACGTGAAAAAGAGGGCAGAGTAAACTTTCACTTCAGGGCAGCAGACGGTCGTTTCATAATACGTCTTCCTTTCAATGTATCAGATCCAGATGATCGTCTGAGCAAAAAAACTGGAGACGAATCACAATCTTCTGATTGCACCACCAAGCGTATATCAATGAGTACAGATCATTGAAACACATGTCCCAATTGAGCGGAACAACCGCAGACCGGACATTCATTCAACATCAAGCCATTTTACTACTGGATAGCCTCACAACGAAGATCCGTGTCGTTTTCAACGCTTGGATTATGACAGCTTCCTGCATTTCGCTTAATTCCTTGCTGCATGCAGGACCTTCTCTGTACGATCTTTTGTGCTGGTTGAGCTCATTGACAATTAGAGGAAAAACCTTAATACAAGCACAATGGTGTAAGAAGATAAGCCCGGACAATGTAGTCTCCCAGCGCACCACTTTTCATGGGACGCCTACTGGGCCGATATGCTGAAGATTCGATCTTTTCTTATACCGAGGTGGTTTCGAAACTCATCCAGGGTCAAATCTTTCGAATTCCACGATTTCTGCAACGCTTCTTCGACGGTCTTCGCTGCAATAGTCTATGCACGGGTTGTCTCTGAAGACAATTCCGTATCAAATTTTTTTTTATAGCGAAGACACGAGTCGCGCCATTAAATACCCAATCTATTCCGATTCTTGAGCTCTTCAGTAGCATCCTCCTGGTCGATCTATTGATGCACGTTTGCATATCTTTAGGACTTCCAGTTTCTCGAGTCACTTATTAGACAGATAGAGAAATCCTACTCATTTGGCTCTGCAAACATCCATCTGCGTGGAAAGTTGTTGTAGTTAATCACGTATCGCGCATTCAGACTAGTCTACCGGAAGAAGTTTGGCACTACGTGAACACTAAGGAAAATCCTCCTGATCTCCCCTCCTGCGGAATTGGATACGACGAATTAATCTCGAACACCATTTCGATGCACGGACCAGTTTGATTGACGCTGCCGAAGATTCGTGGCCTACTAGGACCCCACCTCGGTCCAAGTGCGTGATGTTACCAATGACATGGCGGCGAAACGGGTGGTGTTTTCGTTGTTAACACGGTTTTAGTCTTGCGCATGATTCATTCTGTGAGTTATGGAGCGCAAATTATTCGATATTTGCAATTAGAATTCTTTAAAAAGGAACTTGCAATATTGGAGCGAGGTAGCTCGTTTTGAAGGGAATCAGACATCTTGTTTTCGAACCCTTTCTTGGATACCCAAGGTATTCTCCGCGTCAGAGATAGCCTGCGCAACGCGAATAAACCGGACGCCGCGAAATTTCCAATACCACTCCCGTACCACCGCGTTTCGGAGTTTTTACTGTGCCAATGTCACCTTAACACTGTGCATGGTGAAGTTCTCCTTATCCTTCGTACGCTCAGGGACTGATGCTGAATAATTCGAAGTCGGTTGCGTTTGAAGCAAGCACCACTTATGCAGGGCACTACTCCGTACAGGGTGAGGCCTAGTCGAGTCCTTTTTGCGATCGAGGTCGATTACGTAGGTCTGTATTTCGTCTGCCACGTTCGATCGCATTGTTGTACGACGCGAAATCACGGTACAGCAAATTTGTAGTGCTGCAAATTTAATAAAGCGTTTCAATCGACGGAAATGCACGTCCGGTGTGCCAATCTGCAAGTGAATTAGCATTCCGATCACTCGGACGCACCACACTCTAACGGCATGCAGGCGGGCGTGAAATCCGTCAAGCAATACCTCTGTCGCGTATTTGACTTCTTTACGCCCACCGCCGAGGAAAAACAAAAAACATATGGAAAACGCTCGATGAAGAAGAACAGCGATCCTTCAATGTGGTTTTCCAGAAATGCGTCGCCAGTGCCACCACCGTGACTCAATCGTTGCCACCAGTAGCGTCAGCAGACGAGACAAAGGTACGAATACGCCAACGGATTCGGCTAGGATTTGCAGCTCAGCACTACGCTGCGACTTCGACCATCAGCTACAAATGAGGCTGGATTGTTTCTAATGTGTCGCGTAATTTCTGACATTTGACAATCAATGCAATTTGTACACCATTTTGCTATGTCACAATTTATGTTAGATCAAACGTATTTACGGCGAATCATTTTATCCGTCACTTTCGCGCTTGTATGCGCCAGCGCGTGAAATGAATCGAACACGCGTTTTCTTACGGCAACGGAAATCTAGGGAGGGACGGATTCGCTCAACTGTTCGCAATATAATCGCGAAAGGGCTAGACCCCACATAAGCCTGATTAACTTGAGAGGGTGATTACTCTTTTCACGAATTCTCTTTAATTCTTTCTCATTCTTCTGTACCTGTGCCAGCTCGCATAGCTCTATGTCTGAAGGTAATCTAATAAACTCTATACGCGACATAGGAACGGCTACGATATTGTCGACACCTGGCAAATAATCGATTTGAGTCGTACATTGACTAATTAATGATAGCATGCGAAAGTTACGCGGATCAGCCTTATCAGCGCATGGCGTGAATGCATAAACTAGTGGTTCGTGATCTGCTGCTACCGCTTTAAAATTCCGGCCCTCAAAAAAGTGTTTAAAGTATTTAATTGCATAGCATATAGTCGTTAATTCCCGATCTTAAGTGCTGTACCTTTGTTGCGCGGAGTTGAACTTTTTAGAGAAGAACGCGAATGGTTTCCACGAATCGTTGAGTTTTTGCTCTGGGACAGCGCCCATAGGACACGTCTGTGACGACCCATATCCCACCGACCACCGAGGGATGTGCTATCATTTTCGCGTTCATTAAACTATCCTTGACCATGTAGAAGGTCTCCAGGACTTCCAAGGTCCAGTTAATTTCACGCTTATCGCTGCGACGAGAGTGAGTGAGATAAGCAATTACGGACGTCTGAAGATAGCGCCATGAGGAATGCTGCGACGGTAAAAATTAACTATTCCCAGAAATGTCGTAATTCGACGATAGTCTTGGGTTTTGGAAAATTGTTAACAGCCAGAACTTTATCTGGTGTTGAGTTGTAATCATTTGGGTTAATACGATATGCAGTGATTATTAATTCTGGGACACTGAATTGATATTTGTCCACGTTAAGACGAAGATGAAACTGCTTGAGTCTTTGCGATACAATGCATATGTATTTAAGGTGTTCCTTTGCGAAGGAGGACTTTCGTCCAAGTTGACGAAAACGGAATATAAAACACCTAGAGCGTGATGAATGTGCCGTTGAAACGTTTGGCCTTCGTTACGGAGACCAAATGGCGTTGTCTACGATCAAATCGCTAAATTTGAGATCGCGGTCGATCATCTCGTTTTTACTTGTGCCGCCTGGATTAGTATATAAAAACTACGTATGTTATTGAATTTCGTAACTAACTAGTCTCCTATTTGTATCTTCGCGATGTATTTGTCGCCTGGGTCATCCTTCCAATAATTCCAATATCAAATCCGTAACCTATTTTCCGTTGTTTCCTATGCAGCGTTATTCGTTAGGGCATTGTTCTCATACATTGTAACGAACGTTATAATGGCCCACGACGATATAAATGTGCCCGCGCATTGCGATCGAACTTGTTACGCTTGTAATTCCTCGGCGCTTGTTGTCAAATGTCGTTTAATTTATTGCGCTTGCAACTTTCACTACAGCTTTGTAGCCGTGCCCAATCGCTTGATCGTATCATTCGTGAGCTTCACGACACATCACATTCTGCACCATTTTACTGTACATTTTCTTTCTTTATATATATTTAATTTTTAGGACATATTTAATTTGATTAAACTAGTGTCTTTTACCATACAGTTCACTATCCTTCAATACATAGCTAGAGTTCCCAACAGCATTGCCAAATATTTGAATAACCTGAACGGGGTAATAACGGCGATTTTTTGTACATCCTCTGGTGTGACCAGAATTTGCTGGTAAGCCTTATGGAGATCGAGACATGTGAAAACGATTTTGCCGAGAAATCATTGATGTGCGGCAAAAGGTATCTGTCTGGAATGGTGACATCATTGAGAGCGTTGTAGTTGCCGCAAACTCTCTGTTGAGAATTCATAACATAGGAGGCGAAAAGGAATGGTCGTGGTACAGAAACGCGGAGCTTGTTTCGTCATTTTATTTTAACAGTTATTACAACTGTACACTTATTCAAATAAATCGACGTCGACTGCGATTCCTCGCTTTCCTCCAACCTGTCATCGTAGAGCGCCCACTGCATTGGCGGCGTAAAGAAGAGGGGCCGGCCGTCGACGACCGGCGACTATGTTGGCCTCGCAGAGGCAAGAGATGCGGCGGCCATTTTTTATCTGGGTGTCCCCCTGGCGGTAGCGGTCTGTGGCCACCCAGGGATGAGAGGCGACCCCCGAACTAGTCCTCGCGAAGGTTGTTGCTACTACCGAGTCGATGGGTGCGTCGACGATGAAGGCATTTTAGACTGTCAGTGCGTCGTACATGTAGTACTTCGCATAATGGCGAGGCCCGAGATTAAGCATGCGGGCTGTGGCGTGTTCATGTACAGCATTGAATATGCTGTACTACTCCCTACCGGGGGACTGTTGTCACTTGTGGCTTCAGTCCCCCGCGTTACGTTATGCGGTTTTTCTGTTCTGACTGGAATGCCGCATTTTCGTTATCTGAACACGCCACAAAGCAACATGCCGACGGAGTGAATGCTGCCGAGTTGACGGATGCATCAGATGCATCGGCGATGAGGGTATTTGAGACCGCCAGTGCGTTGTACATGTAGTACTTCGCATAATGGCGAGGCCCCTGAACTAAGCATACGGGCTGTGGCGTGTTCATGTGCAGCATTGAATATGCTGTACTACTCCCTACCGGGGGACTGTTGTCACTTGTGGCTGCAGTCCCCCGCGTCACGTTAGGCGGTTTTTCTGGTCCGACTGGAATGCCGCATTTTCGTTGTCTGAACGCGCCACGTAGCAACATGCCGCTGGATCTAGAAATCGGGATGCAACCAATCACCTGGGCAACCCAGGCCGCAAGGGGCAAACGTGCCCTAGCCACACTTGAGCCTCCACGAAATAAGGTACCGCTGGATAGCTCGTATTCTCAAGACGCAGCGAACCGAACGAAGTGTGGTGGAGAGGAAGAGGCAGCCTCTCCGACTGCTGTCTCCCGCGTGTTTGCCGTGCATGGCGACCCTTGTCGTCGGAAAAGAGGATCCTGGGATCTGAGGGGGCCCTCTCCTGCGGGTGAGACGTCCCCAACACGTACCTTTGGCCTCTGCTTCGGCTAGATGGAAGGCTGGACGAGAAAAGCAGCCCTGGTCCAGTCAATCGGCTTGGAACGACCATACGCTTCGGGGAGTGGGTTCTGACGGGTGAGGACGCGGGCTGGGTTGAGTAATCGGCCCAGTCAGCAGACTATGTCCGGTGCGTAGCCCTAACCCAGCCTGATGGCGGGTTCCAAAATGTGTGGGTCGGTGGTGGCCGGGGAGCGTACCGGATGAAAGAAAGATTCACGATATGGGATCTAAAACGAAAAACTTGAATATTGAACGACCTAAGTCGGCGGGTCCAGCTCCTACTCGGAGTGAAGCCGTCGCCACAGACGCGGAGACTGCAACAGCAGCTGTCAGTCCTCCCGCGTCTGCGAAAAAGACAAGGTCCGGGAAGGTGATAAACATCGCCAATCCTCGTGTGACCTTAGAGAGATGCGTGACACCAACGCGAGCGGTCTCGGTGAAAACTGAGGTCACGGAAGAAGGCGCGCCGGACACCGGTAACGTGGGGACATCGCCCAAGTCGGGGGACTCCCCCAGCCGCAAGGCTGGGAAGGAGAAACCCAAGAAACTCGAATTAGTCAAAGACACGCTCGTGAAGGTGCAACCGGCACCCGTGCGTGTTGAAGACCCCGAAGGTGGCGGTTGGAAAACCGTCACCAAAAAGTCGAAGCGTGCCAAGCCAGTCGCACCTACTGGCAAGGCCGCAGCAAACCAGGCCAGGAAATCGAAGGGGACGGTTTCCGGGCATAAGGTACGGCCTCTCGATCTCGTGAGAGACGAAGCCTTCAGACGAGTATCGGAGATACGGACCTTTTGCTTTCGACCCGCTTCGAAAGTCAACAAGGAGTCCGGGTCGAAGATATTAGCAGAAGTCGAAGCACTCAACGAGTTGGTTCAGGAGCTGATTCAACGAAACAGCTTCGTCGAAGGGCAACTCGCCGCGGTCAGGGCGGACCTAAAAGCGCGTCCTGCCGTAATGAGTGCGGTGCGACCTGGGCCGTCCAAGGGAACTCTCCCGAAGACGGTCTGCAATGCCGCGCAGTTGACCTACGCCCAAGTGGCAAAGGTCAACCAGACAGCTACTCCGGAGGCGAGAAGACCACCGACACAATACGTGGTGCGTATCTTCCCGCCAAAGGATAAAGGACAGAGCAGCGATGCTACTAAGAGAGCTGTTCTGTCGATCGTAAAACCTGCGAAGGAGGCGATCCGGGTCAGTTCGGTTCGACGCATCCACTCCGGTGGCATCGTCGTCGAAAACGATCGCAAGGAGGACCTAAAAGCCTTCGTAGGTAATAGAAAGCTGGCGAGTGCGGGACTGTCCGTCTCCTTGCCTAGCAAACGGGACCCCGAGGTCCTGATTTATGATATTCCGAAAGGGATGGGCAAGGAGGAAATTGCCTCCAGTCTTTGGAGGCAAAACCTCTCTGAGGCGTCCCAGAAGGATGTGCCTTCGGGTGTTCGGGTCAGTCGCATGGCTGGCAAGACCCCGGAGACAGCCAACTGGGTAGTGGCCGTCAGTCCGCAGATTCGTCGGCGGCTGGCGCAGAGAGGGGACCGGGTGTACCTCGGGTGGAGTTCCTGTCGTGTGCGGGACTTCATACAGGTCACCCGATGTTATAAGTGCCAGCGCTTCGGGCACACGGCGAAGCGCTGCAAATTCAAAGAGGATGTCTGCGGACATTGTGCCGAAAAAGGGCACGGTTATGCGCTCTGTAACAGGAAGAGCAAGCCTCCGGTTTGCTCCAACTGTAAAGACAGAGCGCGACCATCTGAACACAAGTCGCGAGAGCCGGCCTGCGCCTCCTATCAGGAAGCGCTGGTTTTGGAGATGTCTCGCATTAGACAAGAATAATTTGAATGGATAGTACAAACGACCGGCGACGCTCGAGAGTCATACGGGTCATGCAGCATAACATGCAGCGGGCCCGAAACGTGACCGACGAAGTCCGGACTGAGATGCATAGGCGAGGGGTAGATGTGTTGCTTGCACAAGAGCCATATAGCTGGCGGGGTACTGTGCCCGGGCTAGGCTTGAGAACGAGGCTGATCACGGCAGGCGAACCGGTGATGGCTGCAATAGCGGTCAGAAACCCGGATCTAACCGTGGTCAAAGTCTCTAACTTGTGCGACACGCATTTGTCCTGTGCCAGCATCTCGGGTTCGTTTGGGAGCTTCTTCCTGATCAGCCAGTAATTTCAATGGTCCGATGACGTTGAATCAGGTCTGGCGCGGTTGGAGAGAGCTCTTTCCGCACTTAAGCATAACCGAGTCATTATCTCTGCCGACGTTAACGCAAAATCAGCCCAGTGGGGCAGCGCGGAGACGGACGTGAGAGGCCGTAAACTCGAAGAGTTTATCGTGAGCCATGGCTTGGTTGTCTTGAACGAGGCTGGAAGCGCTCCGACGTTTTCCAGCCCTAGTGGACAGACTTACATCGACGTCACACTATCGACACCTGACATTTGCGACAAGGTGCGAGGTTGGAAGGTCCGCGAGGACCTGACGACCAGCGACCACCGAGTCATAGAGTTCACTTTGAGTTTTTGCGCCGAGGACGGTGCTGCCGAAATTAGTAGCAACAGCAGCACCAACCGGAACGGATTATTACCAAGGTTCCGACTCCGAAGCGCAAAATGGCCCGAGTTCGACAAGGCGCTGCAGGAAAGTAAGAGGAGTATATCCCCCAATCCATTGAACAATAAGGGGGAAGTCGAACATCTAGCACAGGAGATCGAAAGAATGATCGTCCAAGCGTGCGACTCCTCGATGCCAACCAAGCAGTGGCATTCAAAATCCGTCCCATGGTGGACGGCCGACCTGACGAGGCAGAAGAGGCGAGTCTATAAACTTAGACGAGCCTCGCAGAACGCAGCATGTTCAGAGGAGCAGAGGGCGGCCAAGAGGACCGAGTATCTCAAACAGAGAAAGGCCTACAAAGCCGTCATCAAAGCTGCTCGGTCGCACAGCTGGCGTGCATTCGTGACCGAGCAGGGAAACAAGGAACCCTGGGGCCTCATTTATAAGATCACGAGGCAGAAGATGACAGCCAGCACGGTCATCTCAAATATTAATCTTAACACTGCCCAGGGTTACACTACAGACTGGGACTCCACCGCTTCCGCGCTGCTGGAGGGGTTAATTCCGGACGATAGCCCCGCGAATGACTCCCCGGATCATGCGCGAGTCAGGAGGGAAGCTGTCATCGAGCCGGAGAGTGAGGACGCCAGTCCCTTCACCCTCTCGGAGCTCAGATCGGCGGTCAACCGACTGAAGAGCGGCAAGTGTCCAGGCCTAGATCGGATCGAGCCGGAGATTCTAAAACGTTCGTTTAATACGATCTCACGCGAGCTCCTCCGACTGTACAACGGATGCCTGGCACACGGAGTCTTTCCCGTGGAATGGAAAGTCGGGTCCATCATTTCCATCCTTAAAGGACCCGAGAAACCTGAAACGGAGATAAAGTCCTACAGACCTATATGCTTGCTTTCGGTCGTAGGCAAAGTCTTGGAGAAGCTAATCGCTACGCGATTAGCTAGTTCGTTTTTGCACCCCGACTACGCCTCCGATCGGCAATACGGATTCAGGCCGCATCGATCCACGACTGATGCCGTGGTAAAGATGAGGGAGCTTGCGTCCGGTCGAGAGGAAAAGTACGTCGTGGGTCTGCTCTTCGACATTGCTGCGGCCTTTGATAATGTCTGGTGGCCAAGCATACTCAACGCGTTGAGGAAGCGAGGCTGCCCAAAAAACCTATTTAGATTGGTGGTCGACTACTTCGACGGCCGCGTGGTGACTATGGTGTCTGATCGCGGTGCAGTGCGGAAGAAAGTCACTAAGGGCTGCCCACAGGGATCAATTCTTGGTCCGAGCTGTTGGAACTTAGTCTTCGACGAGGTTCTACAGCTCCTATCGAACGCCGGGCTCGCTTGCGAGCCCATCGCCTATGCAGACGACCTTCTTGTCTTGATCTTCGCGAACAGCAGGAAGGGTCTAGAAAGCAATGGCCAATTGGTTCTGGACACCATTTCTCGCTGGTGCGACCAGCAGAAATTGTCGCTGTCTGCGACCAAGACCGAGATGATATTCTTGAAAGGCTCTCTCGACAGAGAGAGGTCACCTGTGATAAAAGTAGGAAGTCGGAATATTGCCGTCAAGGACTTTGTGCGTTACCTTGGCGTGCATTTTGACTCTGGACTGGGTATCCATTCCCACGTCGAGTATTTGAATGCTAAGTCCTTGCGAACGTTTAATGCGCTAGCAAGGATTGCTAAGTCGAACTGGGGATTGGGATATCGGACGATGCGTACTTTGTACCGCGGCTTGTTTGTCCCAATCGTCACGTATGCTGCCGCGGGTTGGGCAGACCGTCTTACCTCTGGGACGAGTAAAGTGCTCACCAGGGCGCAGAGGCATGTTCTGCTTGGCTGCGTCAAAGCCTACAGGACAGTCTCCACTGATGCGATCCCCGTGATCGCCGGGGAGATACCTGTGGACTTGGCGATAGCGGAGTTCAGCTGCGTGTACAAAGCCAGGAAGAAACTCGGGTTCCAACATGGAACCTATCAAGTAAGTCAGGCCGAATTGGCAGACGAAGTCGTCACCGAAGCCCAAGTTCGCAGAAGGCTGAGGGAGGCGACTTTAGAGATGTGGCAGCAGAGATGGTCGTCCTCGACGAAGAGTAGGGAAACCTTCCAATACTTCGGCGAGGTATCAGACCGACTCTCAGCGAGCTGGATCAGAGTCGACCATGATGTAGCGCAGTTCTTGAGCGGACACGGAGACTTCCGTGCGAAGCTCAAGACGTTCGCCCTGGTCGACGACGAGTTGTGCGAATGTGGGGAGGAGGAAACTCCAAACCATGTCCTCTACGATTGTCAGCGTTACGTAGAGGACAGGGAACACCTACGCCAGGCGGCGATTCGAGAAGGATTTCAGTGGCCAATCGACAAAGCCAGCCTGGTGTCAGAGCAGCTGTTTAAGGAGTTCCAGAAATTCGCACGATCCGTGAGAAAGACTAAGAAACGAACATAGAACGAAACTGCATACGGAGCGTGGACTCGTCCAGCTCTGTCGATGTACGGCATGCTGGGCGAACCCCTCGGGGTTCGTCCCCTCGGGCCAGGCTGAAGCCCCTCTTGCGGAGATAAAAGACTTTAACACTACTCCGTAAGAGTGCCTGGATTGGGTTGGACTCGAGGTGGCAGTGGGAGTAGCACGCTGTCTTCCCCTGATACGATAGTGAACGAGGGTAGAGCCCGAACATCAGGCATAAGTCGCAAGAGCGGCCGGTATGGTCCACCAAGGACTTAGGTACGGCCCGTCTCTCAGAGACCACAGTTTAGACGACAACACTAACTGGGTGTCCCCCTGCCGAGACCATCGCGGTTGGGATTCCCGCTCCCGGACGAAGCGGAGATCGCAAAAAGTTTCCGCAATCGTCCGACGCGGGATGTCGCGGCCGCGATATTGCAGAGCCTGGCCGAGGTGGCCTCGGGCCCGATAATTCAAGCCAATCTGAACTACTCGACCAGGGCGCAGAATATTCTGCTTGAATGCCTGGCCGAGCAGGGTGTCGGGTTGGCCGTCGTGGCGGAGCCTTACGGGGTCCCCAAACATCCACACTGGATGGGGGACTCGATCGGCACTGCCGCGAGAATATGGGCAGGGAGGCCGGGGTCCCCGCCGTGCTCTCTCATCGAGCGCGGTGACGGATACCTGGACGTCGATTGGGGAGGTACCGCGGTTGTGGCGATATACGCACCTCCAAGGTGGTCCCTTAACGAGTTTGAACAGTACCTGGACGGGGTAGGGAGATGCGACTCCCGCTATCACCCCTGTCCGGTGCTGGTCCTGGGAGACTTCAATGCCCATGGCTTAGGGTTCCCCCGGGACTGACTCGAGGGGCCAGGAGGTGCTGAATTGAACGGCGGGATTCGAGCACCATCTCCTAAACACGGGCTCGGACCATACGTACGTTCGACATAACGGCGGGTCTATCGTTGACCTTTCGTGGACAACGCCCTCGGCAGCGCGCCGTATTACGGGGTGGAGGGTGGCGGAAGATGTCGAGACGCTATCTGACCACAGATATATAATTCTCGGCCTCTTCGCCACCCGACCAACGACACCCCGACGTCGCCCCGCCGATGAGGGTTCGCCTCAGCCGCGGTGGGTGCTGAAGCGCCTCGACCAGGACGCTCTGATGGTGGCAGCCCATGTCGTGGCCTGGCTAATAACACTGGCCGGGCCAGTCGACGGGACAGGGGAGGCCCATTGGCTCCGAGGCGCAATGATGTCGATTCGCATCGTCGCCATGTCCCGGGTCAGGGTCTTCCCAAGGAAGGCGGTGTACTGGTGGACGCTCCCGATAACGGAGTCACGCACCGATTGCGTCCGCGTGCGACGCCAGTACGCTCGCGCCCGTCGTCGACGATGAGCAGACGACGTGCTAGCTGCCCAGCTGTACAGGCGATACAGGGAGAAGGTGGTCGCCCTGCAGCTGGCCATCAGGCGGCAAAGGACCTGACCTGGCGCGATCTCCTTGGTTCTCTGAACCGAGATCAGTGGGGGCGCCCATACAAGATGGCAATGAGACGATTACGCCTCTGGGCGCCCGCTGTGACGGAGAGCCTAGATCCGGGGCTACTTGGGCGGGTTGTGGATGCGTTATTCCCCGTTAGCGGGCGGGCGTCCCGGCACACCCCGGAGTCAGAAGACTTTGAGTGGTCCTCGGATGTTGAGGTCGCGCCGGAGGAAATGGCCGGGGTCGTCAAATGGCTCCAGGGCAAGAATACGGTATCCCCGGATGGGTCTGGTTGCTCGACCTCTGGAGAGGAAGTCGGATGTTCCTCTCGAGGAAGGATGGGAGGCCTGCGGATTTTCCCTCCGCGTACCGGTTCATTTGTCTTCTGGATGAGGCGGGCAAGATCTTCGAGAAGATCATTGTTGCCCGCCTCGCCAGGCACCTGTCCCCAATCTGGCGGACTGCCAGTTTGTCTTCCGGGAGGGGCGATCGACGGTCGACGCGATCGACCGTCTCAAGTCCCTGTAGGACAATGCCGTGGCAAGGGGCGGGGTGTGCTTGGCGGTGTCTATTGACATCGTCAACGCGTTCAACACCCTGCCCTGACCCGCCATCAGGGAGGCCCTGATCGAGCACCAGGTGCCTACCTATCTGAGGCGGGTGATCGGGGTCTACCCGTGGGACAGGTGGATTGAATACCCGAGCCGATACGGGATGTTGCGGTGGGAAGTGGACCGCGGGGTCCCGCAGGGGTCCGTTTTTGGACCACTCCTGTGGGACCTGGGATATAACGTTGTCCTGGAAAAGGCCTCCCTACCCAACGGTGCCACCCTCGTCTATTACGCGGACGACACGTTGGAGGTCGCCGTCGGGAGTACGTTCGAGAGGACCATCCGACGAGCAGAGGTTGCGGTAGCAGCCGTCGTCGCGAGGATCCACAATCTGGGGCTGAAAATAGCACCGGAGAAGGCCGGGGCTGTCTGGTTTCACAGACGGCTTTGGTCTCGGCCATCGGCCGGATCGTGTATCCGCTTTGGGGAAGGCTGTGTCGGGGTGAAGTCCGAGATGAAGTATCTCGGACTGATCCTCGACAGCCGCTGGAGCTTCGGTGCGCATCTCGGCCGTCTCGTCCCCCGGGTGGAAAGGGCGGTGGCCTCTTTGGGCCACCTCTTGCCCAACCTCGGGGGACCGGCAGATCTGGTGCGCTGCCTGTACCTGGGCGTGGCACGGTCTATGGCCTGCTACGGCGCTCCGATATGGGCGCCGCACGTGATGGCCAGCCGGCGCGGCATGCACTTGTTGCGCCGGCTGCAGAGGCTGATGGCCATCTGCCTCATACGGGGATTCCGCACCACGTCTACCGTGGCGGCGCTTGCGCTGGCGGGGGAACTTCCCTTCGAGCTTCAGGCGGCGGTGCGTGCCTATGTTTATAGACGCACAAGCACCGCCAGCCGTACCCGAGGGGCCCCGCCGGAGCGAGAGACGGTCGAGGGCATCGAGCTACGGGCCCGACGACTAGCGTTCGCCAGATGGCGTGCCGAGCTTTGCTGCCACGCCGTCGAACACGTCCCCGGGGCTCTCCTGCCGCACTTCACCTCGTGGCGTGAGAGACGGTTTGGCAGGCCCTCCTACCGAGCGACGCAGGTGTTTACCGGACATGGCTGCTTCGGTGTCTACCTGTGTCGCATCGGACGAGAAACGACGACGGTGTGCCACCATTGTGGCGCGGAGGAGGACTCGGCGCAGCACACGCTAGAGGAATGTCCCGCCTTTTCAACGCTGCGCCGAATCCTAAAACGGGAAGTCGGCCACGACCTCGCACTCTCCAGCCTAGTTGGAGCCATGCTGGAAAGCCCGAGGAAGTGGGCAGCAGCAATCTCTTTCTGCGAAGAGGTAATGTCGCGGAAGGAGGCTGCCGAGCGGGATCGGGAACGAACCGATTCCGTCCGACAGGCCCGGGGACGGCGTGTGCGCCCACGCCGAGAACCCGCGGGCAGCTGAGAGTAGACGGGCTGCGGGTGTACCACACCATGCTGGTTTCATTGCCTGCCGTCCGTCAACAGAGGACGTCTACCCCTGTTGAGAGTGGTGGTAATGATTCGCCTATGTGGGGTGACGGGTAGGGGCGGTGCGAGGGGTCACACCCCCCCAAACATTTGGTTTGAAGGCGGGAGGATTTATCTCCCCCCGGGACGCGGCCGGCCAGGCGAGGGGGAGTCGCGGTAGTGTTCTACAAGAGCTCCCGTGGCTCTCCCGTCGTATCGCCAGGTGTTATTCAGCGTCCTTAGGTCGCCGTGGAAGTTTTAGTGGGTCAAATACCACACTACCCACGTCCCGGTCCCCCGAGCGGGGCGGGGGTGTTTGTCGAGCAGATTTCCTCCACGATAAATAAAAAAAAGTTTGACATCATTAAGCACCTCTTCAAATACCAATGTCCTTATTAAATAATGTCTTTAATTATTTCACATTCTTTCAGTATGCACCGACGGTACCCTGCGTTCTTAGAACGTAATTAACCCCTTGCCGTGCTTTAACGAGTCTGACTCGTGATGAAAATTTTGGCCCAAACATGAATATGACGAGCCAGGCTCGTGAATAGATCGTCGGGCCAAACGTAAACATCACGAGCCGAGGCCGTGCAAAAGTGTCTATATCAGAGGCATTTACATTTCGGCTCGTATTGTGACCTTTCTCGCGCATCAGTCTGATCGGTTTACCACGCGTTGACGCGTAACACTTGGGCCCGAGTTTCGTCGAGCTAAATGGCACGGCAAGGGGTTAGCGGTCGTTCGAAGAAAATGGTATCGGGTGTCAGTTCCTTGGACGGCCGAACGACGAACAACAAGGGCCCACGGTCAAGGCCTGGATTTTTCGGCAGTGAAACGTCGACTGCCGAACGAACGCGTCGAATAAATGATTATCCGCGAAAGAGTCTCAGAGATCTTTCGTAATATCCACAAGTGTTTCAGATTATCAGTGATTAATGAAGTGATTATCAGTGCTTGGTGATAGTGCAGTGAAAGATCAGCTGTACGTTGTACGAGGTCAGTGCCCTTCAACATCGTGAGCCGCAATTCCAGTCAGAAAATGCATCCTCAACTAAATGGGTGAGTTTTTTATTCATAATATTTTTCATATTTCTCTAATAAACAAATCCTTTACGTCCCTTAAAGCGATTATTTACTATTAAATCAGCTTTGCGAATCATTCGTCGAATTCTGTTCGGACACGGAATTATTTAAATTAAAGTATCATTTACGTACTTTGTAAATATTCACTGTACACCTTGTATAAAAATTTCATATGGTAAATATGAGATGTCATGCACATCAGAAAATTAAAACGACTGTTACGGTTAAACTACACATTATTTCGGGTCCGGAAAATTAGTAAATATTCTTCAGACGTTCTAAAATAAAGGTGAACAACGTTTTCTTAAAAATATCACTGTTACGTAGTAAAAAAAATCTGGAATGTTCTCGCTTCGTGACTTGTTCAATACTTCGAACGCGGCTCGAGTCCGTCCCGTCCTTCTGTCAAAGCCTCGTGCTGCGGGCTCTCGAACTTCACGCCGTCACCTCTCATTGGTCAGGGTTTTTCGTTAATAACTCCTAAACGAAGTCGCAGATTGTATTTTCGCAAAGAGAAAAGTTACTTCAAATGACCACAGCTACCCCTCATTTTCGGCTGTTAAAATAATTGCAGAACACCCTGTAGATATTCTAATGGTCTCAGAAGGAGGAGGAGGAGGAGGAGGAGGAGGAGGAGGAGGAGGAGGAGGAGGAGGAGGAGGAGGAGGAGGAGGAGGAGGAGGAGGAGGAGGAGGAGGAGGAGGAGGAGGAGGAGGAGGAGGAGGAGGAGGAGGAGGAGGGGGAGGAGGAGGAGGAGGAGGAGGAGGAGGAGGAGGAGGAGGAGGAGGAGGAGGAGGAGGAGGAGAGGGGAGGAGGCTTGCGATTGTCATCAACGACGCGTTGGCGAAAGAAGAGGAAGATTATATATTGATGTCGATCATGTTTCAAAATTTTAGTAAAAAGGATTTTAATAAAAAGGATTTTAATAAAAAGGATTTATTTAACATACATTAATATACATTTTTTTAAAATACCCACAATCCTATCCAAAATTTCCCTAAAAATTATAGTTATTTCTTATTGTAGCTATTCGGTTAGCGGTTTGTTCAGGGGAAAGAGAGAACATCTTTTATGATAGGGCATGTAAATTTTTCAAAAAATCATATTAGTTTACAATATTATTTTTCGCATTTATATAATTTTTCTAACAATGCTCGTCAACGGGTTGTATTCCACGATGCAGTCGTGTATCATCAAGCAGTATGCAGCCGTCGAAGGTAGGACATCCTTTCGACATTCGAATTCGATTCGCACGTCGATGGTCGCATTTTTCAGCGCTTCGTTTTGTCGCGAGCAATCGATGACTACGAACGGTCCATACAGTAGAAAGTCGATTGTATTCAGTAACACCTCACCGTCGTTTTCATAATAGGACTCTTGAAATTTCGCGTACATGTCATAGAGCAACGCGTATTTATCCTTTTCGAAATCGATGTTCAAATCGTCGTAGGGATACATTTCCGAGTTCAAGTAAAGTCGAATATTAGATAAGAAGCAGGAATCGAATTGGGTAGCGTTTTTCTTTAAATCATTTTTCCTTTCGGTTTGTAACGCGAATATCACGTATCGCGGTTTTTCCATTTGCAGAGCCGTTTTTATCGCCCACGTGTGCTTCGTGGTTGTTTGCAGCATCGGATATTCGTACAGTTCCCACGAACGGAAACTCATGCTGATCGATCTTTCGCTCTCAAGAATACGCAGCATCGACAACTTGTGTATTTCATCCAAAGCGACGTGTGGCATTCTCCATTGAATTTTATACAAATCCAGGACAGGTTTCACATTGTCGGACCAGCTTCGTAGCGCGTTAGCGTCGTTGCGCGCGCGAATCAAAATCAATTCGTGCCGAGCATTTATTACAACGCGTTTGTAATCTTCGCAGAAGCCTAGCAATGTGTTCATACGCACGCAAAAGTTGAAATTTCGAAAATTCGTAGGCGTTGCGATGAGATTTTCCCTCCGTTGATCATCGTTCCTGTACATCCAGCCTGCGTTGGACAGCGCGTTGTTCTTCGTAATGTTCAGACTCGCATAATTCTTCAAGGTCGTCGTTGTACCGGGATTTCTGGACCGATCGATTTCCACTCCGTTCAGTTCGTAACGTATTTCGTCGAACATAAACGCCACCGCATTGTTGTCTAGAGCTACCGTGTCGTTGGCCAATCCTCCCGGTAGGCTGAGTCTTCCCTCCACGTATAGGAAGCTTTTACACGGAAGAGTGTACAAGTCTTGATGTTGAATGGGTATTCTTATCTCATCGCTGTTTCCAAACGTAGTGTTGGCGTACGGATTGTAGGTGTGCAGTTCGATCTTAGTTATTCGATTGTCGAAGATCGGTGCATCGGAGATGTTCAAAATGTCGTACGACATGATGCGGGGGCGTGCGATTACTTGTTAACGACAAATCCCAGAGATTGTAGATATTTAACGTTTCGTGCAGTTAATTTCCTCGTCTTCTTCTCCTTATTATTATTGTT
Organism: Megalopta genalis; assembly: GCF_051020955.1. Taxonomy (NCBI): domain Eukaryota; kingdom Metazoa; phylum Arthropoda; class Insecta; order Hymenoptera; family Halictidae; genus Megalopta; species Megalopta genalis. The sequence goes on along the minus strand of NW_027476111.1, from coordinate 1,305,717 downwards.
ATTATTATTATTTTGGAACGATACACCGTCTTTGAAGCTTGGCGTATTATTGTGAATTAGCATGACGTTTCTTTACCGAGGTTATGAGATGGTTGCAATCGTATCGTGATTTCTTCGTTTCGAAAATCAATTAAACGTCCCGACTGGTCCACAATGCGAATCGTTAAATCATCCATTGACCGTGTGACGATCGGAAGGTAAATGACTCGTGCAGGCGTTTCCGATATTTTATACCCTGGCGACACGTTGGGCGCGAATTCGTGTATCGTGTGAACCAGTTTCCCGTTATCGTACGAACCGGTGGTTACGTTGCATTCTATTCGAATAATATTCGTATTAATGATATTCACGGGGGTGTCCGATATATGCTATGTGTTTGGCGATAAAACACGATTCATAGAGAATCCTAGAATAGGACCCACGTTATTAGGCTTTGTAAAATTTATCCTATATGCGCTTTTAATTTCGCTTTTCATAGTATTGTTGTTCGCTCGCAAGATCAGCGGGTATTCCGGATCGTTCTTATCTTTGGCTGCAGGATACCGCATGCTTATCTCACGCCTCAAGTAAGCGTTGATCGCCTCCAGTTCATACGAATCATCTGGGATGCTTATCTCTTCATCTTTGTCGTCGAAATAAAATTTATTGTTTCCAATATTCGAACTGATGTTTGGTATTGTGTAATAAGTTTGCAAATCGAGCAGACCCAGTTCGTAGTTGGCATTGCTCAGATCTATAGGCGGGAAGTACTTGGACGATAAGACGCTACTTCTTCCCGATAACGTGAACGTGTAGGACATTCTTGCAGCGGCGGTAGAATGATTAAAAATGCTATGTCAGAGATTCTCGCAAAAATTTTACACACAATTGTCCACATACGCTTTCGTTGTAATTTTTATAATTCTTGCGATTGTATGAGATTACCACGTTCGGTCCGAAGTATCGAATTAATTCGATTGGTGGTTGAAGATTTCCAAAACTATCGAAGTAGCTGATTCGCGACTTCTGCTTTATATATGCGACCCAATGTGTTCCTGGACCATGACTGCTATCCAGATTGACTATTCCTCGTTCATTTATCCAGATTTTATTGGGCAATGCATCGAGCATGAAAACTCCGCGAAAATGTGGTAATTTTCTACAGACAATTTTCAATTCAAGATCCGTCGTTGAGTTATCTACTTTTTTCCTTTCGTCTTCCTTTTTTTTTTCTTTATTCCTTTCCCACGCTTGTATGGTGCAAGATACACTCCACGGCCCTCCATGGCACGATTGTGTCATTCCAATTCTTCCAATTGTTTCTTCGCAGCTTTCGCCTCGTTTATCGTTTTAGCCACTGCAGCAGCACCGCCTGACAATGCCCCCAAAGCTCCCAAAGCAGGAAACAGCAGCGGTAGAAAACCACCTCGTTTGGCAATTGCTAGAATTCTTCCAATATTGTAGCTACTGTAGTTCTTCTTCTTCTTCTTTCCCTTAACCGCTCGTCGACCCTTCTTCCTTATCAGACCCATACCTAATCTTGTCAGGGAATGTCTTTTACCAGTCCGTAACGGTATACAGAGCTGTTTATACCAGTCTGTAGCAGTATACAGAGCTGTTTATACCAGTCTGTAGCGGTATACAGAGCTGTTTATACCAGTCTGTAGCAGTATACAGAGCTGTTTATACCAGTCTGTAGCGGTATACAGAGCTGTTTATACCAGTCTGTAGCGGTATACAGAGCTGTTTCTTACCAGTCTGTAGCGGTATACAGAGCTGTTTCTTGCCAGTCTGTAGCGGTATATGAAGCTGTTATGTCAAAAATTCTTTGATTGACAATGAACAAAAAAAAAATGTACGTGCGTTAGTTACATGGAGATATGCTCTATCATTTGAATACGAGAAGACTGATATCTATGATGCTTGAGTTCTCGTATAAATACCTTATCGTTCGAGAAGAAAATTTAGCATAACAAAAGACAGTCGAGAGAGAGCATGCGTTTCGTACGACAGTCCTTGAATATCCGGGTTCCGACCTACCGCACGTTCGACGACCATGATGAGATAATTCGGAAACATGGGCCATTGCTACCGAGTACTATACGATGCGTGATAAGCGGCCCGTCAGGATGTGGTAAAACGAACGACATGATTAGCCTGTTGGAAAGTCCGAATGGACTGCGATTCGCAAATGTGTATGTGTATTCGAAATCGTTACGTCAACCAAAATATCAATACTTGAACAACTTGTTCTCGCACGTGGGCAAGGACGTAGGTTACTTTGCCTATTCGGACAACGCGGACGTGATTCCCCCGGCGGATGCTCGACCGAATTCGATATTTATCTTCGACGACGTTGCTTGTGATGAACTGGACGTTATGAGAGAATATTTCGCGATGGGCAGACATTCGCACGTCGATTGTTTCTATCTGTCGTAATCATACGCGAGAATACCAAAACATTTGATTCGCGACAATGCCAATCTATTGATTCTATTCAATCAAGATGCCATGAATCTGCGACATGTTCATCAGGATCATGTGAATACCGATATGTCGTTCGAAAGTTTCAACGCAGTTTGTTCAAGGTGTTGGCGAAACAAGTATGAATTCCTTGTAATCGACAAAGACAGCCCTGTGAACCGAGGACGTTACAGACGCGGATTTAACGAATTCGTCGTGCTGTGATCCGACTCATTTGGACGGTAAGAGGTGTCGGTGTCACATCGTGCTCCCACTCGATATGCGTCCGTCAAAGAGAAACCTGCGAGCTGCTATCGTTAAGGAAATAGCTACGACCAGTGACGTCATACGTAAAAAGAGTTTAGCCTTGAAAGTTGGGAAAATGGATGTACAGTCTAACATTGAGACAAATTTACGTCCGATCGTGGAACCGTTGAAACAGCTAGTCCAAAATACAGCTACGGAAGCGAAAGATAATACATCAAATGCTGATCGATCGTTGGATTTGCAAACACAGCAGTCGCTGTTCTCTGTGAAGAAGAAGAAGAAAGTGGAGAGAGAATTTATTAAGAAAAAGAGGACACACGATGAAGCAGCATTAACTCCAAGGATGCATTTGAAAAAGAAGAAGAAGAAGAATAAAGTATATTCCCCCATCGGTGTCAGCGATGACGCCGACTATGTTGACGATGACGACGACGACGACGACGACGACGATGATGCGGACACCAATATGGTGCTCGAACCAACACCTTCAATGCATCGAGAGGTAGCTCTCGAATCATCTCCAACGGCTGCAACATCGTTGGAATCATCGGTGCGAAATATTTTGAGAAGTCCTGAAAAGCATCGCGACGAATACGAGCATTTGTTCTTTAGCGGGCCGCCGAAAAGTCAGGACAATGTGTACGGAGTGAATTTTCATAATAACAAACTGATGCTTGGAAACGTTGCGTTCGACGTGGAAAGCAACGATGATATTGTTATTAATAAAATTAGGTGCAGAGGAACTCCATGTCTCTACGAATTGATATTTAAAAGAATACCCAACGAGAACCTGTACACTGAGAATGATAAGGAAATTTATAGAAACATTCTCATCGCTACGCATGCGCACCGACGTGGTAATCAGATAATGGGAAACAAGGGCTACAAGTACAAAACTATTATAGGACCAATGTTCTCAGCGTTACGTGGAAAAGGTATAAATATTCCAACGACGATGATGCGTGTAACCAACAATCCGGTCGATTATGTGCATTGGGATGACCCAAATGAGCTGGTTGATCGTTTGAAATTGTTGATGGCATCGAAAAATGCTGGTCATACCAACCACGACAATGAAATAACATCCATAATCGAAGAACTTCGCGAAGCTGGATTGATTATAAATTAAATTCCTCGAATATTTATTACGTTAGTGACGAATGAAATGCCTGTTGGTAAATTTATCAAATGATTCGATAAAATGAGTATCCGTTGGAATTGCTCCGAAACCAATCAAACGTTATCCGTAGATGAAAATTGGGAGGACAGATTTAAAAATATTGAGTTCAGACTCGACGATATTTGTCGACAAATACAACAGATCGAGCAACAGCAAGATCTACTCGAGTTGTTGGTGTTAAAGAAGAAGAAGAAGAAGAAGAAAGGAGAAGAAAACAACTAAACCGAGAAACGAAAAAAATGTCTATTAATAAATTTGGTACGTTGTATAAACATAGTACGCCTGAGTCGAAAATATTGGCAGATATTTCAACTTTTTATTCGATATGTAAAAATTATGTACACGACAATGCCATATGCTCGATCGGCAATTTGTACGATGCGCGAGGCGCTAAGATCGCTCGTGTCGCAAATCCTACGACGAACGATGACGCGGCCATCAAACTGTACGTCGATCGCGTTTCAAAGATAGGCGACGATACAGTCACGTCATCGCTTCACGAGTACATGCAGAATAATGCGATGTGCTTCTCAACGGAATCGTACACAGCTCGAAACAAGAGGATCAAACATTTGGCGGAACCGCTTCAAAACGATGACGCGGCCACTAGATCGTACGTTGACGATGTATCGAAAAAAGGCGACGACGAGCTTCGTAGAAAAATAACAGCTAACGAAAAAATGACGAAGGGTGTCGAACAGGCCGGTGTAAAATACAAGTCCGAACTCATGGATAAAATAACAGCTAACGAAAAAATGACGAAGGGTGTCGAACAGGCCGGTGTAAAATAGAAGTCCGAACTCATGGATAAAATAACGGCTAATGAAAAAATGACGAAGGGTGTCGAACAGGCCGGTGTAAAATACAAGTCTGAACTCATGGATAAAATAACGGCTAACGAAAAGTTGGCGAAGGATGTCAAAGAGACTAGCCTAAAATGCAAGTCCGAATTCGTGGGTAAAATAACGGCTAATGAAAAGTTGGCGAAGGATGCCAAACAGACTAGCCTAAAATGCAAGTCCGAACTCGTGGGTAAAATAACGGCTAACGAAAAGTTGGCGAAGGATGCTAAACAGACTAGTGCGAAGTGGAAATCCGAACTCATGGGTAAAATAACGGCTAACGAAAAGTTGGCGAAGGATGCCAAAGAGACTAGTGCGAAATGGAAATCCGAACTCATGGATAAAATAACGGCTAACGAGAAACTAACGAAAGATATGGAGCAGACTAATGAAAAATGGAGGAATAAAGTGCTGGCTAAAATATATAATTTTCAATACGACAGTGATCAGAAAATTAAATCAATTGATTCAGATAACGATGAAATTAATGTGAAAATTGATAACGTATTTTCGGTATTGGAGCAAAAGGTTGAAGCGTTAAAACAGAATATGAAAGATGAAACGGACAGCTCAATCGGTAACCAACTACAAATCTTTGAGGAAAGTTTTCGTGGTAAAATGAAGAAATTAGTTGCCGAGGAATGCCTCAAGTTCTATAAATAACATGCTTTTGCAACGATTGCATCATTTTTGCTGGTGATTACGGTGGTAAAACATCGATTGTCGAAAGAAATTGGAGCAGCAGCAGCAGCAACGATGCGTAACAGCAGCAGCAGCAGCAGCAAGAAATCATCGTCTCGTGATTCGCTAAAGCAGACTATTCAAGACATCGTTGCGAATATAGACACGAAACATGAACATCACAAGGACAATTCAATCAACACGAAGAGTTTCAATAGATTTATGTTCGATCTGATAAATACGATAAGAAAATACGTTCTACACATATCGGACGAGAATGACGAGTTCGATGCATTGGGTCTACCTATAGAAAGTATAAAAGTTCCTATTAACACGAAGAAGTATGTCGACAACGTTATCAACGAGAGGGCGGTAATTTTGAACAGTGACAACGAATTTTTCGATGCAAAATCTCGAATTATTCGATATTTGGCAACTCCGGTTTTCGCCAGCGACTCGACAACAAAAAGTTACGTTGACGACGCGATCTATTCGTTGAAAAAAACATTTACGTATGACCTGTATGAAACTATTGACGACGTTCACTCGATGAAACGCGCGGTCGAAACTCTCCAAAAATTCGTGACAAACGACGAATCCAATCTTGAGAATCTGAAGAAACATGTTGAGACGTGCATCGAGCAGAATAATAAAAGTATCAATGAAAAGCTATGTCAAAGATTCGTCGAGCTCGAGGATAAGTTGTTCGAAACAATGAAAGCTGAGGGTATCGTGGATCGAGAAAAATTGAATGCCGTTGTGAAATTTGCTGACAACATCGAGCACAAACTTGCAAGTGTGGAACACAAAGTTAACAGCAACTGGCCGAAAAAGATTGATAACCTTGAAAATCACATATTAAATAAAATCCACATCTTGGAGGAAATTACGAGCACTGGCAAAGCGAATCAGGGAAAGTTGGCGCAACTTGAATTACTCGTAGACGAACTGCAAAATAAATTTACAGTAGGCGGTTTTGAAACTGGCAAGGAATTGGATGAGAGGTTCGAAAGGCTTAATACTGCTATGTACAAGAGATTACTCGAGCTGACTGGAGAGGGGAACATAGTCGTGAAATTCGAACAGTTACAAAAATCTTTATTAGAGAAATTTACCGAAATATACGGACAAATGCGACGTATCGAAGAACAGCAGCAACATAGTGTGCGCGTCGCTTTCGAGGAATTGGATTCTCGTATGAGACTTCGTTTCAGAGACTTGTTGACTGTAGCGGTAGCAGCAACCACAGAAGAGATTCCGATAACGCAAAAAGCGTCAATAGCTGAAAAGTCCATCGATAACGCAAAAGAGGACGCGACAGCGGTCGAAAAGACTCCGAGAACGCAAGGATAATTAAATTAGCGTATCTTAATTTCAAGCGACCGCAGATTCATCGATAACGCAAAAGAGAGCGCGGCAGCGATCAACGCAAGGATAATTAAATTAGCGTATCTTAATTTCGAGCGACCGCAGACTGACAAGGCGAAATCATGAGCGGCGATAAAGTGAACTTGGTGAATGAACTGCATGCTCCGGCGAGACGTTACTTCCGGCGGAGGCGAGTGGTTACTCGACGATCTCTGGCAAGCTGATATCGTTGAAGTTCAACCGTACGCAAGAGAGAATCGAGGACATCGATATATTCTTACGATAATCGATACATTCAGCAAGTATGCCTGGGCCGTTCCTTTGAAAAGCAAAAATGCTGACGATGTGTGCAAAGCTTTCGCGTCGGTGTTGAAAAAAGATGGCCGAATACCGAACAATTTGCAAACCGATATGGGGAAAGAATTCTACAATAAAAATTTTCAAGAATATCTGAAGAAACGTAACATCAACCACTATTCCACATTCAGCACTATGAAAGCGTCCATAGTCGAACGATTCAATCGTACATTGAAGAACAACATGTGGAAATTTTTCTCGTTGAGCGGAAAATATCGTTGTATCGACGAGCTACCCACGTTGATCAAGGACTACAATAATCAAAAACATCGCACCATTCGTATGCGACCTGCAAACGTGAATCATAAAAATGAGAAGTATCTTTTATCTACCGTGTACAGCAACGTCAAGATCGCCGGTCCTGCGAAATTCAAAGTTGGCGACTATGTGCGCATCAGCAAGTTCAAAACCGTATTCGACAAAGGATACACGCCGAACTGGTCAACGGAAGTATTTAAGATCGCGACGGTGAAACGAACGAACCCCGTCACGTATCTTTTGGTTGATTTGCAGAACAAACCTATCGCTGGAGGATTTTACGAATACGAGATATGCGCTACCAAATATGCCGACGTGTATTTAGTAGAAAAAGTATTGCGTCGAAAAGGAAATGAAATATATGTGAAATGGTTGGGGCTGGATTCGTCACATAACTCTTGGATAAAGAAATCATCTGTACTTTAATTGTATAATGTAATGTTTATTTTTGTTTCTCTAATAAACATGAAAAAATACATAAATGCTTTTTACATTAATACTAATTAATTCCCCCACACGCACACAATTTCAACGATTCGCTTTCGATACGATTAGATCTAAACATAAAGCTAACAATTCGCAATCGATCAGACAATTTCGTTCGAACAATTCGTTTGTAAAAATTACGGTCGCATAATTCTGCTCGTTATTGGAGTTTTTTACAATGTCAACGAGCTTCGCGAATCTATCCTGAGTTTCTGGAATATTTTCTAATAACCATGAATACATATGATCCATACATAACTCTAATTTGTACAAATTATCCATCGTCTCTTTCGTAACATAAATCGATGCTTGAGAATCGAACAACTTGATTAGACTCATTCCATTAAAATTTACAATTTGTAACGATAAAGTCTCATCAATTTGTTTTTCCTTCTTGTCCGCGTCGAAGTAATTGTGAATATAATCTCTAGTTTTCACCAGCAGTTTCCACGTAGCCATTGAAACAGAAATCTCTGTTCCACGATTGTCCCCCAAGACAAACTCGACGCGCAAATTTTCATCCACGCGTACACAAATTTCAAGGAACTTGAAATAATTGCCGGCTATGGAGTATCTTCTACCCAAGATTCGTGCGTTGCGCGGTATCTGCAACTGATTCTGCTGCGACTGGGGTTGCGACTGTTGAAACGACCGTTTCATCGAAATGGAGTATCTATAAAAGAAATAACATACAATATTTTTTTTCTTCTTTCATAAAAGGAACATTTTATTCCCTTCAAACTTTCTTTTACTTACCCATAATTTTTATAATCGTTGTGAGATCCATTTTTATGTAAAAAATTATTGGTTTGATTTGACATTGTGAATATTATAATACTGAAGAACAACTGCGCTATAAGAAAGTAATCTGTAGAACGCACTACTCGCTGTACGCAATGTCAAAAGCTTATATATATACAATTCCCCTACCATTTTTCCCCCTTCTTACACGCAAGATAACAATACAAGGAGCGTATACGCCCCTTTTCCGCTTACAAATAAAAGTGAACACGCGCGCGCAACACGGGATTCGAAACATCGATGAAATTATATAACCGCTTTTATTTTTTCTAACTCCCCCCACTCCCTCTCCCTCCTGCCCCCCTCTCCCCCTTTCGCGATTTTATAATGTCCCCAAGAAAGGGTTTCGATCGAATTGTTTAAAATGTATCGTTTATCATCGTATGGACTCAATGCTAATTTACTCTGTGATACTGAATACACTTGATGTTGTATAGACATTATCAATTTAACGCAAACTGATTTTTCTAAATGATCGTGAAGGCATGCTAAATAGTCGTCGAAAGTTATATTTTTAATCGTCACGTTAGTCTTAATTCCTTTAATCTTTTTTACATCGTCTTTGTCTTGTACCCGAATAGCATACATTTTCGAGCGAAGACCCACAAACTCTGTCATGATTTTACCTCCGTTCTCGTCCTTCATTAATCCTAATACTTTATTATTCGCGATCGGAACGCCGTACACGTTATTTCTGTCATAATTGGAAGTATCGTATCGGTGAATGTCACGTTTTATCATCTCGTACGCGTCGTCGCAAATAATCTGATAAATTAAACTGTCCGTGTCCGTGTACAAAATCCTGCATCTTTCTTGAAAATTTGGAAGCATGTAGCCATAATGAAAATCATACAAATGTAATTTTGATATGTCCAACACTGACATGCCTATGTAAATAGGTTTATAAAATTTAATAGAAAACTGGTTCATTTGAACTGCGACAAAATCCTCGGAGAATACGGTACAGCTATGGAAATTTGGACGAGCTATTAAATGCTTAGCACCGTGTCGACCGCTCCATCGCGAGAGCAACTTTACGTTTACATGATTTCGAACGTTTTCCATCGTTTTTCCAAACACTGCATTGTTCATCAGTTTGAACAGATTCTTCGAGAAGTCATTGTTTGCGTTGGCGCGCAACCTCGTATTTAAATCTATGTAACGACGTAACCAACATGATTCTTCAAACTTCAGTATCCGATGAATTTTCTTTAATTTTAAATTATACCTCAAACATTGCTGGAGGTATCGATAATGGAGTACGTAACGATTCTTATCGCTAAGCGTTGTCAACAGTTTCTTTTGCAACGTCACAACCTCGTGAATCAGGCAATAGGGAAGATCCGCATGAGCATCATGAATTTCCTGAGGATACTCTAAGTCAACTTCTAAAATGTACCCGACGGGACTGTCGATCGGCACGGAATCGATGTTGAAATTACTCGTATCGTCAACCCATTGGAAACCCCTGTGCGGCAAAGGCTGCGACATGGCCCAGCCATAGAAATTATTAACATCGAAATACATCAGATAGCTAGACGGTTCGGCCGAATCGTACGTCGACATATACTTGTTATTCGCGCGCGCGTAACGATGCGAACATTGACTCAACCCACCTCGTATTCCCCGTTCCACGAACAAAAACATGTCAACGTCGGTGAACAATTCCAACTCGATCTTCGTCAATTTTAGCATCGCGTCCCACTCGAAACCGGGCAACGTATAATAGTGCGCTGGATCGAGTTTATAATTCTCGAGCGACTTTTCGCGAAAATTTTCAAACACGTCGGCCAACAACAACACATCCAATTTCAAGTACAAGTCGCTGTACTGTCCTAACGTTTGTATACCGAAACGTGACCAACTTCGTTCGCGTGACAATAGTCGACGTCGGATATCTCGCTGTCGCATAACTGATTATAAAATGCTTCGCGCGGTGGTAAACAAGTGTCGCTTAATTTGTCATAGGTCGATACATAGTCGTATGGGAAAACGCCTTTCCTGGTTAGAAGATGAAAATCATCGTTCGAAAGACGATTGAATTGGCTCCTCACGATATGCAAGTCGCTCTTGTCCAAGTACGACGACAACTTGTCCAGACTCGAATTCAAGAACTTGAACGAATCGATGAATCGAAACTTTATGCACTTCTTCCACGATTTTTTGATCGCATCTTTATTCCTCTTACTGTGTTTCGTGAAAGAAATGTACTTCTCTTTCGTCAGCGGTAACGCGTCTATTTTACCTTCAAACGCGTTTGCCAATTCTTTGATGAAAAAGTGTGCGTCGTAGCCGGACAAATTGTGAAAAACCACCGGTATCACGTACGAGGATTGATAGCTCAGATTGCAACGGCTGTGCGCCGGACCCCGATACGCACCTGTGAAATGACAATGATCATGCACTCGCACGTCGTCATTACCGAGTGGTTCTTCGCACACGTGACAATACGTGGCGGTACGAAAAGTTGAGATTTGTGCGGCGGTCAACGGAGCCATTGGAACCGTTCGATCAAACACCGGCTGCAATTTACAGCTCAACTCGTGCAACTTCGATGCAAACCATGAGATACAACCTTTCTCATCACGATAAGCCTGATACTCGCTCAACGAACTGTCGTATCGGCAATGGAGGTAGTAGCCTACGCTGAAGGCATGGTGATGTTGATATCTACAGTAAGCTCCATGACCTTGATCTTCCTCTTTCTCCAGCAGGCATTCCAAGTCTGCGTAGATAACGAACGGTGCCGGTTCCTTGTACGCATAATTCTTGAACTTCAGCCATTTATCGTCTTCCGTCGGAAGTCTCAATGCACATTCGTTCATTCGACTGCAGTCGATCTCGTGAATGCTCAATTTTTCCTGCGATTTGAAATACTGTAGACACCTGACAAAAAAAAAACATAATTTTTTATTTTAGTTTTTCTCGCCCACCACCACCATCACCACCACCACCACCATCATCCAGAAGAAAGAAAAAAATTTACATGTGTGGATGTACCGAATCTTACATGGATCTTACCGATCGCAAATATGCTTATTGTGCTGCGTGCTGATCTGAGATGAAACCAGACGAGATAAATTCCTAATACACAGATAATGATTGCGCAAGTTTTCGGAGTCGTGTATGAGCAGCAAATTTACATGTTTCTCCCGCTTCCTTGAGGTCAAATGCAACGTCCGACATCTTTCTTGTTCCCCTCCCCACTCGAACACGTTCACGGAAACGTCATTCGCTTTTTCGAACTTTGGTATGTCCTTGAACAACATCGGCAATTGGAATCCCTCGGTGTGGAGCACATCGCTGTAATGCGGATAGGATGATGTGCGATTCAAATTATTTTTAGCTGGATATAGGCTTGCCACCACTGCCCAATAGAAACATGCATTATCGTCGTCACTGTACACATTGAGGACTGCTTTCTTTAATTGCACTGTTCGAGGCACGGATACCTGACAACCTGCTTGTAACGGTTGATATTTATTGGAATTCACCATCAAATGCAGGATCTTCGATAACGCCCATCCACTGTCTCATTCTTGAAACTCTTCTATCGATGTCAAAAGCGTTGGCACAACATCTTTCGCATACCAGCGACGTAGATTCGACGAATGAAAGAGCGCGACGTTTCGCGTGCTAAAACTTTTCACCGAAACCTCGTCGCGCAGCACAAATTCCGCCTCCAATACTACGTTCACTTTTAACGACAAATGAACGTTCAAAAGTTCTGTAATACGATTCGTAACTATTCGCTTCGCGTGTTGCAAGAAATGACGTGGATCGACATGCTCGACGTTGATCACAACGCCGGTCGATATACGATTCTTAAACGCCGACTCAATGTTCTCCAAACGAAGAGTCGATGCTCTCGCGCCAACGTTTCCATACAAACCGCTACCAACGCGTGATGAAAACCGATGATCTAACGAGACCTTCAAAGTTTTCATACGACACATGATCGACAGCAAACTCGATTTTACACCTATGGGTGCTTCGTTTTTCTTCACAATGATCATATATTTCCTACACCATTGTAAACATTCAATACATGATTTCGTCCATTCGCGATACTCGTCCACAGTTCGAATCATCCTTGACATATGTGTTAACGATTTCAACATGTCCTTGCAAACTTGCGTCATCTTGTGAAAATATTAATTCACATCAATTATTAAAAAGAAGTTTTTTCAATTTTGATTTCACGTCGTCGGTTAAGTTTCCAGTTCTCACGAACGTAACTACACTATACAACCAACCACGCGATGCTCTCCCATCTCGATGATATGTAGTATCGCGGACGGTGAATCGATCGCGGGCCATTTCACTATAATTTGGCTAAATCGTTTCGTGTAGATGAAACTCACGCGACTCGTCAAATCTTTTCACATTAGACGTTCCGTCGCTGTTTTCCACTCGAGCGGAAATTGATCGTTCAGGTATAAGTTTATGACGTATCCCCAAACCAAATTCTGTAATGTAGGAACCATCTCACGACGTATCTTCACCACTCGATGAAAAATACTTCGATATGAATTTCACGCGTGAAGCATTGAGTTTCTCGGTCGGTAAATTAATGTCCCATTTGATTTTACGAATATCCCAATCATCGTCGTCGTCGTGCAATGAATATTCCAATCTTCTCTTCACTTTGTTCAATGGAGGGAGGAAATCACCTCTGGTCATACTCCGTTCAAATTTTGATAATGGTATCAACACTGGTTCGACGCAAACATAATCAGTTTCTTTACGGTATTTAAAAATAATCCTCTTCAACCATCTCTTCGAACGACATTGCGTGCTCAAAGGAACGATTACTTTTAAAACATCAATACTATTATATATCACGTAATTGAGCAAGTCTCGCGATTTGAACACGCGTGCACCCACGTATGAAAAACTAGCGTGCGGATATCTCCGACGAAAAACACAGTACACGTCGCACAAAATAACATCACAATATCGGATAAAAATCCGTCGAGCAATGCTCGAAAAATTATGAACACCGTGTTCAAATATCTTAGACGTTGCGAACGATTGCAACGATGGCACGTTCAACAAACCAACTTCCATACCAATACTCAACTCAGTAGCGAATAAAATGTTCGCTGCAAAGGGAAAAAGCAAAAAACAGTAAAAGAGAGAGAAAAAATATCTCTCTCTCTCTGTCCGCATCATTTGCAAGAGAGAACAACCGCTGCATCTTCCCCTCTCTCTCTCTCGCTCGCTACAATATTATACCGAGATAAAAAAAAAACTTAGTTTAAGAAATCTTAACGAGACCAAAATCCCCGATATCGCTTCGCAAGCGCGGGTAAAGCATCCGCGAGTCTCTCCGGATACAAAACCACAAACTTCTATAAATGCGTCGCGCGAGAAAAATCATGCATCGTTTTTGCAAGAGAGAGAACAACCGCTGCATCCTCCCCCCTCTCTCTCTCGCTCTCTACAATATTATACCGAGATAAAAAAAACTTACTTTAAGAAATCTCAACGAGTCCAAAATCACGGGTAAAGCATCCGCGAGTCTCTACGGATACAAAACCACAAACTTCTATAAATGCGTCGCGCCTAACGCACGCGCGAGAAAAATCATGCATCGCTTTTGCAAGAGAGAGAACAACCGCTGCATCCTCCCCTCTCTCTCTCTCGCTCTCTACAATATTATACCGAGATAAAAAAACCATACTTTAAGAAATCTAATAAACGAAACCAAAATCCCCGATATCGCTTCGCAAGATAAGCAACTTCCGGGTAAGGCGTCCGAGAGCCTCTCCGGATGCAAAACCGCAAAACTCCTTATCGGTGACTTCCCCCCTCCACACGACGCGTGCCGCTCACGATGATGCTTCCTTCCCTTTACCCCCCCCCCCCGGCTCAGCCTTCCCCTCGCCCTTGATTGCAGAACGCAACTCCTATACCTACTCACAGGGCAGCATACTAGGTCCAATACTGTACACTCTACACATCGGATATGCCCACAAACGTACGCAGCACAACTCTAAAATTTGTGAATGATACGGCAATGCTCACTGCAAGTAAAAATCCACAGCAAGCAACAAATGTTCTAGAAGAACAGATCGATGACTTTGAAAAATGGCTTTCCAAGAAAAGAATTAAAGTAAACACAGCTAAATGCAAACATCACATTTACATCAAGAAAAAATCTAATGCCAAATGTAAAACTAAACAACATAGAAATACCTTAAAAAAAAGTCAAATACTTGGGATTACATATGAAATGTGCCTACATCCTGGAACATGGATACAATATTACTGCAGAAATTGCACAAATTCGGCTAAAAAGGCGACAGATGTCTTGGCTTATAGGTAAAAAATCAAAACACAGCGTAAACAACTAACTACAAATTTATAAATCAATAATTAAAGCCATATGGACGTACGGTACTCTACTATAGGATACAGCGGTATTGAGCCAGATAACAAAAACTGAAACTCAACAATCAATAACCTTACGCACAATATTAAACGCACCATGGATCATCAAGAATGAAGATATAAGGAAGGATCTCAACATCGCTACAGTATTAGAAGAAATAATGAAAGCATCCAAAAAATATAACAGCAAATTTGAAACCCACAGCAATCCACTAGCGAACACCAACCGACTACGAAGAATTCATTCAGCAGACCTGATAGATTCTTAGAGCCCAGAGCACAGACACTTTCTCGGTGGTAAAATTTGTCTACGCTGTAACGATGACCCTTCCTCCCCCACTCTTAGTCTCTAAAAGAGATAAGACACAGGTATAAATAGGCCATTAATTACGCGTGTGATTGATCCGGAACATCGATCACAGTGGAAAAGTTTCCACTCCAAATGTAACAATTCTATAAAACTGTTGTAAAATAAACATACGCTGGAAAGCCATAGCATCCAGCTCCTTTTAAAAAGCGAAGTCATAGAGAGAAGAAGAAATAGCGAGCTTTCGACGCAGTGTTCCAACAATGCATTGCTACCGCCACCATCACGTCCCAGACGTCGACACCAGAAGACGAGATGGAGGTGCGAATTCGTTAGCGGATCCGACTACTATCTGTGGCTAGCACCACGCTGTGATGCAGGTCTCTAAGGTGCAGACGATCAGGTCAGTAACCGAGACACAAACTCCATAACCACCGCTCTCGCCGGAGTGTGTTACAATCGCGATGCCGGGCTACATCCTTCACGTATCCTGGGCTGCAATCCGGCATGGGCGACTCCGGCGAGTGACGAGTGAAGACTGATACAGCCTAACTTTCGACCGCCATGGCCGGCTCCGTACGTGGCAATTCATCAAAAGAAATTCATCAAACCCCACTATAGAGTGTCGAACCCACGGAGGAAGGGCGGGGGTGTAAGGTTTCTTTTCAGAAAACCAAATTCCAGTAAGTGCCGACCGACATAGCTATGGCTTCACCGGCGATGATAGTCTCCACTGCGTGAACGGCTTACGTCGTTCGGCCTTATGTCGCGAGTGAATTTTCTTCGAGATTAAAATATTGTTTGCCCTTCGCAGGCATTCTTTAATCCGTCTAGGTCAGTATAGCTATCTTCTTTTCAGTGTTCGCTACCGCTTTTGCTAGTTCCACGCTTCGATTAACTACCAATTCTTTCGCTAGCTGCGCCCCGAAGTGAGACCTTCGCCGCTGGCAACAAACACTCACTCTTTTCTTTTTCTTGTTTACTCAAGAACATCTTTGGTCTGGAGAAAGAAGGAAATCACCATTGCGCGAGTCGCACAAAGCCGCGAATAAGTCAAAAACAGCGGTTCGTAGCTGCCGTGTGTGTGCGCGCGATCTGGTACCAACTCAACACTTGTTCCTGAAATTTCGAATACGTGGTAGGCTCCGCAGAGCCGGAGGAGTGTTACGCCAGCGCCGAAAACTGCGAAAGATGAGCTGCACTCAATAGTCTCACTGAAAATTAGTCGAGTTATAGACGGCAAGCAAATCAGTCGGCCTGGCAAGTACTCCAGCGCCTCACGCTGTCAACATTTGGTTATCACACACTCGTGTTCTCTGTTGTTTCAAGCCTTCGTTTTAGTGAGAGAATTTCTAGATCCTCCGCGAACTAGTAGCTAGTAGCGGTCGAAGAATTACTCGAGATTCGGTTTCGGATCCACATCGGCGCGTGAGAGGCACTCCCGTCCGCCAGGTTCATCTGGGGGAGCATTGTCAGCTGTATTACCCCAGGTCCTTCTGGAGCGGAACGTCATGGTCCCTCACATCATGGTGTGCGTGGACCGGCGTACCGACTGTGGGTCCTTCTGAAGTGGCCGCGTCGAGTCGAACGGTGCAGAGAAGGAAGACGCCCGTTTCCAGGGACAAATAAATCCCTTTCTTCTCCTTCCACAATTCTCCTAAGCTAGACGTGACGCACGTTGTTGCTTCTAAAACACGCTTTCCTCGACGTGCCCAATCAAGCGAGGCCGGTGCAGTTGTTTGCAAGAAATAAAACTATCAGTGCTGTACCGTGCAGAAGGGAGGCAATACATGCGAGTAACCTTTCAACAGGACGCGCGTTTTAAACATACTTATAGCTTAGCTTAGCGTAGATTTATCCAAATGAATAATTTGTTTTGTTACTTTCGGAACGCAACCTCAAATTTGCTGTCCACTTTTCTTGCACTTCATATTTTGGCTTCCCTTCTTCCCGCATCAGACATATACGCAGATTAGTCGGTTCTTTAATATATTAAGAAAGGTAATGCAACACGTTGGACAATGTATTCAAAACTTCTAATGTAGAAAGAAATATTGATTTAAACGAGGACAGAATACTTTCAAAATTTTCTATAGCGTTCAAATCTTTGACAAAACGATGCATAAATTCATCTAAATTAATATGTATGCTTGCGAAAGATTACGCTGTTGAAAAGACATCACTTACATTATCAATCTAAAGAAACCTATAGAGGGTAAAGATTGGGAAAATTTAATGACACGTTTACGAAACAAAGATACAGCAGTTGAATAGGTTTGTCATTACTGTGTAACATATTTCCAAAAAAATTCGTTATTACCACTTTGTATTCTAAATAACCTTTTCATGGATAACCTACGTCCACTGTTTTTAACATTGAATGATTATGAAATAATATTAATAGAAGAGAACAAAAGCTTTACAATGTGTATAATTGCAAAGGAAAAGATACCGTATAAATAAATGTTGTCAAAGATAAAAGGAACATCA
The DNA here is from genome assembly GCF_051020955.1 of Megalopta genalis. Classification (NCBI taxonomy): domain Eukaryota; kingdom Metazoa; phylum Arthropoda; class Insecta; order Hymenoptera; family Halictidae; genus Megalopta; species Megalopta genalis. Next base: position 1,287,842 of record NW_027476111.1, on the reverse strand, counting down.
TTCTATTTACTATTGCTGTTGGAAGAAACTTTAAGTAAGATATGTCCTGCAACTGTTGCAATTAATCCTCCTAACGATTAATTCGAGGAAACTCAACTACTAGAAACAGCGGTTCCGTGTGTGTGTGCGTGTGTACATGCCGGCAAATAATAAATGTACTGCTACCTTTTTTTAAATTTACCATTAAAAGATAATAACATTAATAATTCTCGTTTAAAGTGTCTGGGAGGATTATCAGTTGGCGCTCACTTGTTATCCCTCTCAGACATTGAAATGAATAGGAATAAAATACAATTTTCAGAAACATAAATGGTCACTGATTCCTTTGTGCGCGAAGAATCAGGGGACAAAAATGGCGAGATCGGGTTAAATGAAGATAAAAGTGATGAGTATTTCACCGCTGATGAGGATGATGATATTGATAAAGTATGTTCACCATTGTCCGACCTGTCGGCAGAAATGTCCTGCATCAGGCGAGACGTTATGGTGAGGAATGATAATGAAATTGAGAAACGAGTTCGCCATTGAATCCGACCTGCGGACTATGTCCAGGATCATAACGATCTGGCAATGGGGAATGATAGCGGAAGTAGAGAAAATAAATCAATCTTACCAATGATAAAAAGAGAAAATATTAAGGTAGTTTTAGCGATAAATAATTTAAGTTTAATGTCTTATGCAACAGATCATTTATTAATGCAGAAAAATAATGTTATTAATTTTATAAGTTCAGATCTCAAACCAATATCACAGATTAATGAAAACTTAATTGCTCAAGGTAAATTTAATTTAGAGAATTTAGAAGGGTCCAAATTTAATGTAGAAGAAGCGTTAACTAGTCATCGAGATAAATATTATATTTTCCATCTGGTAGTCAACAAAATTTCAAGTGAAAATACAGAAATTGAAATAGTAAAATCATCATTTTTGAATTTAAAACATCTTTTGTCTATATTAGATATGACATTTTCTCTTATAACATCTCAATTCATGAAACTACAGGTTTTTCACCACACGGGCTTATTTTTGGAAGTAAGGCAATGATTCCATCGGAATTTGTAAAGCAAAAAGTACCGAAAACTTTCATTGATTATTTACACAATCTAAGTCCTAAGTTCTAAGTCCTAATTCTAGTCTAAGTCCTAGTCCTAAGTTCTAATAAAGTAAAAAGAAAAAGTAAAGAATATTATGACAAACGTGCAAATACTTACCAGTTTGACGAAGGCGATATTTATTTATGAAAAGGACCGAAAATTTCTAAATTCGATTGTGAATGGTTAGGACCATATAAAATCACACGCATGTTAAATGATTTGACGGTTGAAATACTCATAGGAATAAGAAAATTCAAAGTTGTTCACGTAAACAGACTAAAATTAGCTTGCATAAGAGAGATTAGATTTAATTGAATATTTACATTCACTATAATTTGAGGATTTTACTGTAACATCCAAGTTATCTCCTTACTGTTATGACTAATGATATACAAAAATTTACTGATATGTATGGCTTAAATGGAATTATGAATGTAGAAAAGGTTGTTCTCAAATTTTTTGGAAACATCTTTTTAAAAGGCGGGAAGTGTGGTGGCTCCCATCTTGTAAGTGTGTGAACATGGTGAATTAGGCCTCCATCTTTGAATGTCATTTTTTTGGAGGGAGTTTTCAGGTTAGAGTGACCTCATGTAGCTACGTTGTTTTGTTTTATTATGGGACCAATAGCGTTCAAGGACTATGTGATGAGACGCCATTAGTCGATCGAACCTCTTTCTGGACAGACGGTCTGAATTATTAAATATACTTTTACTATGATTCAAGTTTCGATTTCGTCTGTACAAAAATTCACTAGAACCCTACGTTCCAAGTAACCCCACAGGTGTTCTATTGGGTTGATATCTCGAGATTGTGGGGGACTTTGTAGATAGGCTGGCGAATTATGTAGTATTTACTGTTAGAGAATAACGATATAGGATAAGGTGTGTGAGTGGGATGCGTGCAGCGAGCGTGTGTGTATGTTGCGCGTTGAGGCGACGAGACGATCTTCGTTTCATCTGGGGGACCACAACAATGTATCACGTGGCTCCGTGTTTTGCTTTCGGTTAGTGTTAGTTCTGTTTTAGCCATACAAAGGCCATGTATTCTTATTCTTTTCAAGAAGAAAAAGAAACACATAGGTTAGATCAAGGAAAAAAAGGTCCAAAATCCAATAATAATGAGAAACTCAAATATTTTCGGCGAGAAAACAAGATAAAATAGGGCAGACGAAAATATCCAGCCCAAATCCAAGGGGAAATAAAACAGGACGTAACTATTCACGAACCAACCCCCTCATCTAGCTGATGGAAACCAACCTGGAAGCTCTCCTTACATAACCTTTTATGGTCATCGGACTGGTCCAATTCGATTAAAAACCTGTGGCGGCGACAAGCCGGCGCCACGTCTCCGCCATGTGTTTAGTTTTAAGACGAAAGAATGTTTGGACGAATGGACCGAGCTGCATGCTGTGCGATAGCGTCGAGCGGATGTCTAGACGATTGGTTTGAGTGTCGCGTAGAATGAATGCGTCTAGTCAGTTTAGAGTGAAAGCGAACCGTGAGAATGAGATGCATCAGTGATACATCAGTGAGCGAATGAGACAGTGCGGTAAGAACCTTCGTTGGGAGCAGTACGCGGGCATCGCGAGTTTTGTACCAACGTCAGTGTAAATAAAATTAGTCCGATTGTAACCGGGTTCGATTTTCTCTTTCCGTCGTCGATCCCACCTCCTCAGCAGTATCGGTTTGCAAAAGGTAGCCGATATCGTCAAAATAGACAAATTGAGAAATAGCATCCAAATGAGGATTAGTGTGGACGCTGCAGTTCAGGAAGCGTATCTACATGAGGAGGTTACAATAGAAAAATATGTTAAATTTGTTGGTCTGCGCTGATCGGTGACCAGCGAATAGGTGACAAAGTCGAACAAGTGCACTGCTGGTTGGGAAGTCGGCTACACCTTCTGAGTAGCACAGGTTTAGCCAAATGTCTCATTATCTCATTAGTGGACATTATGCGCCCGGAGATAGGGACAGAAGTCTGTAGTGATTTTACGTGCGGCACCTGCCTAAAGGCTTATCCACACGGCCCCCATGGGCGCGGAATTGAGGTACGCTCAATAAGCGCGCTCCCACATGCCAAGCCATGCAGGAGCTACCAGTTACTACGAGGACGCGGACTCTCGTCAGCAGACAACTGGTGGTGCCGAGCCCTTTCTATGCTCTACCGGCTCAGCAGGTCGGTTCCCGAGCTGAATACCGCAGCTCACCCGTCGAGGCCCCCAACAACTTGAGGGAGGGACAGAACAAGGAGGGTGGGAAGAGGTAAGGAAAGGAATGGAGGGAGCCTCTGGCCAGCTTTAGCCATTTACCACTGCCCCCTCGATGGACCTACCCACTGCCGGCCCGAGGTATCCCGAGCCAGATGGCCGGAACCTCGTGGGCACGCCGACACCCGAGGTACCAGTATTTAGAAGGCCGACTGGTAGGACCTGTCGTAGCTACGCTACTACCATGTTCGGAGACACCGCGGAGATAGGGACATAGTCTCTAGTGATTTTACACACGTAGTCATATGGGTCAACTTTTCATGGCTGCTACTGATGTTGCTAAGGCTTTTGATTCAGTCTCCTTTAAGGCATTAGAAATTGTCATGAAAGCTAAGGGTATTCCATCTCCTATGAGGAAGTATATTATGTCAGTGTATGAAGGTAGTGTCACCAGGTTTGATTATGGTGGATGGACTTCAGATCCTATGCATCCTTCTTGTGGAGTTAAACAAGGGGATCCCTTGTCTCCCATGTTGTTCAATTTTATAATTGATGAAATGATCAAACAACTTCCTGAGGACATTGGTGTAAAAATTTCAAATATGTTGTTAAGTGCCTTAGCTTTTGCGGATGACCTTATATTATTGGCGATCATAAGTGTAGGGTTTCAACATCTGCTTGACTTTGTGGGGAAATTTTTAAGTGATGTCGGCCTCAATATTAATGCTCAAAAATCTTGCTCAATTTCTATCAGGTCTCTTGGTAAGCAGAAAAAGACCGCTGTAGATGCTTCTTGCGTATTTAGAATAATGGATCATGAAATCCCAGCTATGAAAAGATCTGATGATTTTCGGTATTTGGTGTTCCGTTTACATCTGAGGAACATATAACAACAAATGTGAGAGGAATGTTAAAGGATAAGCTGTGTAAGCTTACTGCTGCCCCATTAAAGCCGCAACTGCGAATGTGGATCCTTAGGACTTGCATTATTCCATCCCTATATTACCATCTTACTACATGATTTATTAAAGTGGGCTTATTACGGTCAATTGATAGGGATATTCGTGCGGTGGTTAGGAAGTGGGTACGTTTACCCTTGGATTTCCCAAATGCTTATTTCCATGCTCGTAAGCAAGATGGTGGTTTGAATATTTCCTCATTGAGGTATCAGGTTCCGCTAATGCGTCGAGCAAATATAAGAAGACTGAAGAACTCTGAATATGTTGTAGGAGATGTGGCTGACTTATTCTTGCAAAAGGAGGAGGATGGTTGTGACAGGAGGCTAAGGAGCGAGAATTACATCTTAGATCGCGCTGAAGACTTAAGGAAAATGTGGCGAGAGAAACTTATTGTATCCTTTGATGGTAGAGCTTTAGGTAACTCTAATAAAGTAAAAAACCAGCATGATTGGGTTACGGATGGGTCAAATTTTTTGAGTGGGAGTGATCATGTTAACTCTTGTAGGTTGAGGGTAAATGCTCTCCCTACTAAGTCTCGAACCTCGAGAGGCAGGGCACAAGATCGGTCTTGTCGCGGGGGATGTGGTGAAGTGAAAACACTTAATCATGTTCTTCAGCAGTGCCATCGAACGCATGATACAAGGATTAAGCGTCATGATAGTATAGCTCAATATGTTGAGAAGAGACTGCGAGAGAAGGATTTCGTTGTTGATATTGAGCCTAAGTTTAGAACACCGTTAGGTATGAGAAAGCCAGATATAATTGCCAGCAAGGAAGGGAGCTCCTTTGTGCTAGATACCCAGGTTATTAGTGATAAATATGAGGAAGATAGGGCTGATTCTGAAAAGATCGCCAAATATGCTAGTGATCGTGAATTAATGTAATCTATTCGAGATCGGTACCAAGCAAATAACATCAAAGTTGTCGGTATTACGCTAAATAATCGTGGAGTGTGGAGTGCTCAGTCAGCAAACAACTTGGTTGATAGTGGTCTTATTCGAAGAGATGATCTTAAAGTGTTATCATCAAGAGCCATCATTGGTGGTATTTTATCTTTCAACCGGTTCAATGAAAGAACTTATATTCGTCCTGGAGCTGCGAAGACATCTGCGGCCGAGAGAAGAGGAGTTGGATGAATTGTCTTTGCTAATTTTATTAAGGTGTACCCGTTCACCCTTCCATCTAAATCCACAACAGGTAATAAAGTGGTCCCCTCTTTGGGTGACAAGGTGGTTTTAGTGGGGGTAGCCATTCCGGTAGTCCCACATAACCTAGAGATAACATCTGCTCCAGGTGTGCATAAAGCATTTCCCCTCGTATATAAAAAAATAGCCAAATGCCTCGTCATCTAATTAGTGACGCGCATGAATGGATTAACGAGATTCCCTCTGTCCCTATCTACTCCCAGCCGAGCCGAAACCAGCCGTTGCTAATACTGGTTTGACAATTATTTAAACAATTGTTTAAACAATTTCTTTTCATTTTTTCGTTTTTCTTTTTCAGAAATTTTAAACAACCCGCCCCACCCCCGCCCGTCATCTTCCCTCGATAAGATGGATGCAGACACATCGAACACCTATGGCTACATCCAGGTCAGCGGCCGTCATCGCATAACCAAGCGCCGAGTCCGGTCGGACAACGACTCGGACACCCCCCTCGCGGCTATGCTCTCCCGAAAACCTACGAAGAGCAGGAAAAGGTCAGAAGCAGGGACGGGTAGTTACAGTGACGGTAATGTGCACAGGTACCTCCTTGTGGTCCCGGCCGGTAACGTGATGTGTTGTTTAGACCTGTCCATTCAATGTTTTGCGGCTAAATCTTGAGCGACCGGACGTGCTGCTTAGCAGTAATGGGCCGCTGTAAGGGTGCAGCCCTCCCAAATGGCCTGCCTTCACACTAATGTGGCGGCGGCTCTAGTCAATTCTGAGGGAGGCATGTTATGGGTCATGGGGTTGCCACACCCATGGCTCTATTGTCGTAGGCCCGAAAAATCGGCAAACATCAGATCCGATCGAGGTAACGAGGGGTGTACGACAGGGTGATCCCTTGTCGTCCTTGTTATCCTCTATCGTCATGGACCGAGTAATAAAATCTCTACCCGAGGAGGTCAGCTATACTCTCAAGGAGCAAAGGGCCATCATACTGGCATACGCAGATGACCTCGTCTCATTCGCGTCCTCCGTTGTGGGAATGCGGGGCATGCTTCGAACGGCTGAGGAAGAGGCACGTAAATACCGGTTGTTTTATAGCAAGATTCCCACTCAAGACCTTGAGGGCATTGGACAAGCAAACGCGGCTATCCGTTCGTACGTGGTTGCGTCTGCCCAAAGATATTCCACTTGGATATTTACACGCAAGTTGCAAGGAGGGCGGACTTGGCATCCCCGCGTTTCGAACATCGATACCGGGTATGATGCACGCCAGACTAACATCCATGGCGAAATTCTCCTGTGCGGCTGCAAGAGATGCCTTCCAACATCCGGCAATTATGGCAGCGGTCCGACGAGCGGAGGATGCCCTGACTATCCAAGGTCGGGCACTCTTTCAACCTGAGGATCGCGCCAAATACTGGGCATCTTTACTCCATCAATCTAACGATGGAGGAGAATTGCGTGAGGCTGCTAAAGTCGCCGATAGCAGCTCTTGGGTCGACGCCTGTTCTGCAGAGATCCCCGGCAGTGATTACGTACAATACCATCACGTGCGTATTAATGCCCTGCCCACCAGAGTGAGAACAGTAAGAGGCCGCCGTGAGAATGAGGCCCCTGTGTTGTGTCGTGCTGGGTGCGACGTAACGGAGACGGCGGCACACATAGTGCAGGGATGTCACCGGACACATGGTGATCGAATACACAGACACGATGCCATATGCCGGATCGTGGCGTTCGGTCTCAGGCAGAGTGGGTGGAAGGTTAAGGAGAACCCGCATTATGTCCTGCAATCAGGTTTGCAGAAGCCTGATTTGGTCGCCTCTAGGGATGGAGCTGTCAACGTCATCGACAGCTAGGTCGTTAGCGGTGCGACTTCACTTAATGATGCACATGCGAGTAAGGTCGCCGAATACGACACCCCGCTGTTGAAGCATCGCGTCGCCCAGGAACGTGATGCTTTGACAGGAGCTGTCAAAGTAACATCGGTCACCGTCTCCTGGCGCGGCATGTTGTCGTCACTGTCGGCCGAATCGATCTCAGCACTGGAACTCAAGGATCGCATACGAACTGGACGCGATGGAACAAGCTGACAAACATCATCTGTCATCCGGGTAGTAGAGAGGGCGTTGGGTGAGCGCCCGATTCATGGCCATTGTAATCGGCAACCTGGGCCTCAACATCGTAATTCGGCACGAGAAAATAGGTGTGAAAATAGAAAGGTCTTTAGTGGGTATCAGGAGTCCCACACTACCACGACGAGACATACCGTGATGTCTATAAAAGATTTTCCTCTCTATAAAAAAATATAGCCAAATGCCCCGTCATCTAATTAGTGACGCGCATGAATGGATTAACGACATTTCCTCTGTCCCTATCTAATCCCCTCAGGGGCTGCAGCTGGTGAGAGCCAGTTGTGGTATGGGCTCAGCGAACCCAAGGTGCCCGAGCTCTAGCATACCGTAAGCCTGTGGTCATGTTTTACAGGCCCGGTGATCTTGCCTTAACCAGCCGGGCCGCGAGGAGTAGTAGGAGGAGTAAGTAGAGGTGCGCGGTGATGGGGTACGCACTGGTCGATGGCATCAGTGCGTGGTCAGCGGGTGTACTGGTCGCTAGCGGCGACCTGTTATATTTAGCCTTACCTGGGTGCAGGGGGCTCCGCCCAGGTGGACAGTTTATCCGCCACGCTCGTGGGAATTGATTATGGATTTTAAACGCGAAAGACCAATATCCTTGAAGGATATCATTAGGGAAGGGGAGGACGGCGAGCCGAAGACACACGGCTTGATCGGCGGAAGTAGTAGGGATCGAAGCAGAAGTTCTGTTAGATAACAGAGTAGTAGGAGTAGTAGTTCAAAGCGAAGAGAGATTGATGATAATACAAATGCGTCGGAAGAAGGGAATGGAAGGGTTTGATCGAATGTTAGTGTGAGTGGAATTGTGCGAGAAATGGATATAAGTATGACGGAAGCAGAAGGTAATGATATGTTATGTATGAGAAAGATTGGTGAAAAAGTGAAGAAACGTGTGTTTAATGAAGCAAATCGTGTGTCAAAAGGTGTGAGTGAGTATATGTTAAATTGTGTTAGTGAGTATGAGGAATGCATGATGAGATTAATATGTGAGAATGAGAGGTTGAAAGGTAGATTGGAAGAATGTGAGAAACAGGTACCACTTTGTGCGTGATTAGTATAAAAAAGGTGAAATTGATTTGATGTATATCACAAGTGAAGAACAAATAGCCGATATATTCACGAAAGCACTAGCGAAACCGAGATATATTAACTTAAGTAGGAAATTAGGCTTTATAAGTATAAGAGAGATTGTGGAATGAATTCTTTCATTATAAGATAAGGATGTAAAGCTTTAAGGGGAGTGTTGAAGCAAGAAGTAATTTCTTGAGTCTTGGAAAGCTTCCACATCCTGAAGTGCGGGGTTTCCATGTACTTGAGGAGAGTACACAGGTATAAAAACATGCGTTGTCGCTCAGGCCACTCAGGTTCTTCAGTACTCTCATACTGTGCGCTTCTTCACAGTGTTTCCTTCACTTCTTTCTTAAGGGCCCGGGTCGCCGCACACTATGACGAGCCACACATACAAGAAAACCATATACGTATATTAGTTTTAGAGGTTTCTATCGACCAAAACTGACGCTTTAATATCGAAGTATGCAGTTCACAAGTGGAAAATTTAGATTCCGGAAAGACTAAACGACTGGGCTTCGGTTGTAGAAATATCCGTTTTGCAGTTATTGCGGAGATATTTGCAATATTCGGCCAGAGTGGTGACAATCTCACGAGCATGACGTCACAAGATGGCCGCCGCTAACAGTTTTTCGTAAATATCGAGAGATATAGAGCTCGAATCGAAAATTCACAACCGAAGTCCAGTAGATAAGTCTAGTATAGTAATACTTTACTATCCACACTTTAATTATGCATGATTCGTACTCAAGCCGCTATATGCACTATTCAGACTTGACGAAGAGGTGACTATACTCAGTGCGGACACGTTCGTCGCAAAAGTCTTCTCGTTAGCTTTAAACTATACGTTAGTAGGAGTTATGAATTGTACATTAAACTTAATATAACAATTTGCGTTCAAATTTTTTCGAGCAAACTTATTATCATACATACAAATACACTGTATGTTATCGTGTTCTTTTGAACAGTTCAAACAGATATATGTATAATTCTTATAGTTCAATACTGTGCATAGTACAAACAGAATTAAGTCTTATTACGAATAATTTCTTTCACGAACCATCACTGAACGCGACATCGGGTCAAAAATGTGTACATTGTACATCCGATCGAAAAAATAGAGAAACTCGTCTCGATGACTTTCATTGTGCAACATATGTCCAAAATGATCTATTGGAAACAAAAAATACTCCATAAATACTGCAGAATTCATTTGAATTGATAGAATTAAGAATTAACTTTCCTACCTCGAGTATAATGATATAAAAAAATGATCACGTTTTCAGCTGGCATTTATGCATTACTATCCTACAAATGTAAGTTTCACAAATAACGCTAAATATTTAATAATAAAAATAAGATCAGATTAAATAAAACTAATTAAAACAAACACTATATGGTATTACAACATAGTATAGTATAAAGAGTATTTTCCCGAAACTACAGAGATTTAAATTATTATATTATCATTAAAAAGAATTTTTTCAGCTACTTTTAAAGTAAACCTACGAGATGATTTATTATGTGTACAACATTATATATATATTTAAAAAACCAAAATTATGAAATCCTTTTTCGAAAATCATCGGTTAGTGTGAAATTGGTTTAGTCAAGTGTATATAAACCAGTGTATTACAAAAGATGAAAGGTAACATTCCCTATTATTCAGAAAATGTCTAGTCATATAAGTCAACATATTAAAAAACATGGAGAATACTTAGGCAAATATGCAAACTAATATTTTTGTAATTTCTATTGCGTGTTTTGTCCAAATTTTAATAGGAGTTTGTAGACAAATGTTTTATTTTATTTTCTTCTCATGGTTACTCTGGGGTTTTAATAATGTCAACTAGAAAGTTGAATGAAGTCATAAAAAATGCTCACTGGAAGTGTGTCATACGAAGAACATTCCTGACATATTTTTCATAGCTTATCTTTCACGTACTTTAAATTCGCTCAAGAATAATTATTCAGCCACAGGAAAAGAACGTCGAACATAACGTCGAAAACGTGGCAATTTAAGACAGCGTTAAATTCATTTAAGACATCCACAACCCACACTCTCGATAAGAGCCAAACGTCCAAATAGCCAAATAACCATATCGACGACCCAAGCATCTTTTGCAAACGCAATTCAATAGATGTAACTGTGATAACAGCGAAGCCAAGATTAGAAGAAACAATGATGCAAACACCACTCATCTACAATCTCCCAGGAGCCTCATCTACGCCATTACATCTACCAATAATCTCACCTGCCAAGATCAGTGAACCAAGTATAACTTAGTCTATACCTGATTGCGAATCTAAATCCCAGGAGAACAGCAGTTCAACTGATGGAGACGAACCAGATATTAGCCCAGTTTTGCCACAACCTACGAACACGAATAACATTGTCACACCAGCAGATGAAATTTGATGAAAATTAATAGAAGAAGCTCGCAGTAGATTAATCGCAGGTCACAAGGGTGTAACGGAAACCTTAAATCAATTAACCCTTTCGGTACTACCGCCGCCTATTGGCGGCATCCACGGAAAGTTTTGTGGGCACTTTATGTGGACACCGTTAACAGCACCAACGGAAAGTTATGTGGGTATGATTACTCTCTATAGTACACATTACTTTACTATTCTGTGTTTAAAATTCCCGGCTGTTCTAATCGTTCCATTATAATATATAATTAGTAACAGTCAACAGCGTGCCTTAATTATATATGTTTTATAATATATAGATAAGCTACGAAATGGATAAAGGAAATCATTGATTCCAAAAGAGATTCTGATGAAGAAAATCAATATAATTTAGCATTTCGCAAAAGGAGGAACAATCGAGCATGTGTACTTAGCACCTCGGTATCTGAAGAAGCAGAAGAGCCTGAAGTACGAATTGATACTCCTTCTAGCATCAAATGGACATCAAAGAAGCTTAGTCCAAAAATTCATGATTTTACGCCACATCCTTCGGGAGTAGTAGGGAACAATTTAAATCGTTCGTCGAGAATTTTGGATTACTTCAGACTGCTTTTTTCTAAAGATTTAGTTAAATTTATTGTGGAAAAAACAAACTATTACCGGTGTCGACAGCTCAAAAGAGATCACTTGAACTCTTCAGAAGGGATGGAAGTGGATGAATTATATTGTTTTATTGCTGCGTTGTTATTAATGACGCGAACTAAAAAGCTATCTTTAAATGAATATTGGTCTAAAGATAAGATTCTCCGAAGCGATATTTTCAGTAAAATTATGAGTAGAGATCGCTACTTTTCATTATTGAAAATGTTGCATTTTACGGACGTAGCCGGACACACTGCCGATCGTTTAAACAATATATTCCCTCGAAAAGGAGTAGGTTTGGTATAAAATCATTCCTACTTTGTGACTGCAAGACGGATTATATCCAAGATATAATCATTTATTGTGGGGCTAGTGCTACTGTAGCTACCGAATATCAATATATTGGAAAGCCAGGGAACATTGTAATGTCGCTTTTGCAACCTTTTCTAAACAAAGGCCATACTATTTATCTGGACAACTGGTTTTCCAGTCCCATATTGTTCAACCTACTCCACGAAAAAAGTACGAACGCTTGTGGCACTGTGCAAAGAAGACGGAAAGAGATGCTTAAAATAACTGATAAATTGAAAAAAGAAGAGGCAGTGTTCCGCTCATCTGAAAATCTGTTTGCAATGAAATGGTTTGATAAAAAGAAATTTTATATGCTTTTCACACTATCCATACCGCAGAATTTGCAGAAGTACCTAAGAAGTCAAGAAAAAATGAAATTATTCTAAAGCCCAAATGCGTAATAGATTATAACTCTTCAATGGGTACAATCGATAAATCAGATGTAGCGACCAGTCGGCGCACATAAAAAAGATGTATTTCTCGTGCAAACGACTAGCGTATTTATTACTCTCCTTCGAAAAGGCTATTTTTGAATGAGCTGTTTTCTGTCCAGATGGCAATAAGTCAGTAGAGTTTTTTACCTATTTCTCGATAGTCAACGAGACCATCATAAATAACCGAAAATTCCGAAAGGCACGCAAAACGGACCCGAACTCCGGACGTCCGAGCGCAACAACCCTGAGGAAAACCCCGGCCGTTACATCACAAAAAACGCACCCACTCCGATCACCACGAAGGAAATGGACAACGCTGATTGGGAAAACCCATTCGCGGGTCAACCAATCAGGAGGTGTCCAGAGTCCTTGCCGGGGGCAAATATACTAGTATAAAAAGAGCGGTAGTTTGACGCTCGCTCTGATATATCTCGGACGGAAAAAGACTTGTAAGCTTGTGGTATACGCAACGCAGTTACTCTTACTACGACGTTACGCTGTCCGAGGTGACTCAGCGCGATTTGTCTAATAAAGTTAGTAGTTACACCGCACGCAACAATTATTTATCCGAACACCCCCAATAACCAAACAGATATGGTGATAATTACTATCGATGCAACTCAAAAAAGTTTAAAGTGGTATCGCAAATACCTTTTCCCCTTGATAGACATTTGCGTGTGGAACGCATACTGCCTATATAAGCACACTACAAAAAAACAAATCTCAATGGCGAAATTTCACCTTCAGTTGATTAAGGAAATATTAGAAAAATAACACAAGAATCATGAATATCATCGGTGCAGCAAGTCAAGAAGTAATTATCCCACAAGGCTCACAGGGGGACATTTTCCTTCGATATATAGTCGGTGGTGTGAGACGTGAAACCAAGTATCAGTGCGAACAATGTAATGTGGGCTTGCGCGTTTCCCCTTGTTTCGAAAACTATCACACCAAGTTACACTATTAATTTTGTCGTTGAGTATATTTCACTATTAGTTTTATTAATTATAATGTTACACTATTAGTTTTGTTATTTATTTTAATTTTGTGATATTGGACCATATTATTTATATCAATGCCATTTACTTTAATTAATGTACTGTAAAGAAAAAGATATGATTTTAAAACGTTAAGCGCCATGCCTGTTTTGTCTGTCCTTCCGTCTGATCCGCGAGATAAGATTCCGTCGAAATCGGTTTTCTGCCGAGGATTGGTTTAAGTTACGACAAAGCAGTATAAACATTTCAGAAATGTTTTTCAAACACGTTAAATTCCGCGTCAGTCACCGATGTCGCGGTCCGAATGAAAAGTTTACTGTAAATCACGCTCGAGATTTCTATGAATGCCGCAAAACATGTTTTCGCGGCTTACGCTGTCGGACAGTGCAACCACTCTTTTTTTTTTATCGTGGGGGAAATCTGCTGGCCGGACACCCCCGCCCTGCCCGGGGGGGCGGGACGGGGGTAGTGCGAGGTTTGACCCGCTAAAACCCCCACGGCGGCCTAGGGCGCTGACGATTACTGGGGGAGCCACGGGAACCCTTAACGAACACAACCGCGGCTCCCCCTCGCCTGGCCGGCCACCAGGATGAAATGGCGGTGGCCGGCCGCGTCCCGGGGGGAGATTTATCCTCCCCCATGAATAATCTTGGTTCGGCGGTGCGGGGGACCGCTCCCCGCACCGCCTCGTCACGACGGCCGCTTTTCAATGAGGGTGCACGGCGGCCGTCGGGGGCGACGATCTTCGTCGCCCCACTCCCGGTATAGGGAGGACATCTTCGGGCGGCGGGCGGCGGGCAATTAAACCAGCATAATCTGGTACACCCGCCGCCCGCCTATTCTCAGCTGCTCGGGGGGGGGGGCTCTAGGCGTGGGCGCACACGCCGCACCCCCCGCTCACGGCGACCCCGCTCGGCAGCCACCTTCTGCAACATTACCTGTTCGCAGAAGGCGATGGCTGCCGCCCATTTTCTCGGGCTCTCCAGCATGGCCCCAGCTAAGCTGGAGAGAGCGAGGGCGCGACCAACTTCCCTTCTTAGGACTCGGCGCAGCACTGAAAAGGCGGAGCATACCTCCAGTGTATGCTGCGCCGAGTCCTCCTCCGCGCCACAGTGGTGGCACACCGTCGTCGCTTCCCGACCGATGCGACACAGGTAGACACCGAAGCAGCCATGCCCGGTGAATACCTGCGTCGCACGGTAGGAGAGCCTGCCAAACCGCTTCTCCCGCCACGAGGTGAAGTGCGGCAGGAGAGCCCCAGGGACGCGCTCGCCGGCATGGGAACAAAGCTCCGCATGCCATCTGGCGAGAGCAAGTCCCCGGGCCTGGAGCTCGAAGCACTGGACAGCCTCCCGCTCCGGCGGGTCCCCCCGAGCCCGGCCAGCGATGCATATGCGCCTATAAATATAGGCGCGCATCGCCGCCTGCAGCACGAAGGGAATTTCTCCCGCCAGAGCAAGCGCCGCCACGGTAGACGTGGTGCGGTAGCCTCTTATGAGGCGAAGGGCCATCTGCCTCTGAAGCCGGCGCAACATCAGTGTGTTGCGCCGGTTTGCCCTCACGGACGGCGCCCAAATCGGAGCGCCGTATAAGGTCATGGACCGCACCACGCCCAGGTATAGGCGGCGCACCATATCGCCCGGCCCCTCGAGATTGGGCAACAGGCGGCCTAGCGCAGCCGCCGCCCTCTCAACTCGGGGGAAGAGGTGGCCGAAATGCGCTCCGAACCTCCAGTGGCTGTCGAGGATCAGTCCGAGATACTTGATCTCAGACTTCACCCCGACGCAGGCTTCTCCAACCCGGATCCACGATCCGGCCGGTGGCCGCGACCGAGGCCGTCCAAACCAGACGGCCTCGGCCTTCTCCGGAGCCATCTTCAGCCCCAGATCGTGGATTCTCGCGACGACGGCTGCCACCGCAACCTCCGCTCGTCGGATGGTCCTCTCGAAGGTGTCCCCGACGGCGACCACCAACGTGTCGTCTGCATAGCAGACAAGGGTGGCACCGTCGGGCAGGGAGGCCTTCTCCAGGACCGCGTTATACCCCAGGTCCCACAGGAGTGGTCCTAGCACAGACCCCTGTGGGACCCCGCAGTCCACCTCCCTCCGAATCATCCCGTACCGGCCCGGGTATTCTACCCACCTGTCCCGCAGGTAGGCCCCGATCACCCGCCACGGGAGGCAATTGATGCTCAACCAGGGCCTCCCTAATGGCGGACCAGGGCAGGGTGTTGAAGGCATTGACGATGTCAATGGACACCGCTAAGCACACCCCGCCCCGTGCCACGGCATTGTCCGAGAGGGACTTAAGACGATCGATTGCGTCGATCGTCGACCGTCCCTCCCGGAATCCGAACTGGCAGTCCGCCAGATCGGGGCCATCGCGGGACAGGTGCCTGGCGAGGCGGGCGGCAATGATCTTCTCAAAGATCTTGCCCACCTCGTCCAGGAGACAAATGGGCCGGTACGCAGAGGGAGAATCCGCAGGCCTCCCATCCTTCCTTAAGAGGACCATCCGACTTCTCCGACATAACCTTGACATAACCTTGACATAACCCCGGGGTGTTCCCGGACCTAATTGCCAGCTCCGCAACGCCCACCCGGCTGTTCAGAGCCGCCGCACGCAGGGATCGGACCATGCTGGTTTTTAAACCCGTTGTTGCGGTAGAGATTATGGCCACATCGCTCAGGCTCTCCATAACCGCTGCCGCAACGTCCCGCGTCGGGCGGTTGCGGAAATCCGCAGCGACTTCCACTTCATCGGGAAGCGGGTCGCCAGATCTCGCGGGCCTCGGCCCTGGGGCAACCGGGTCGAAGATGTCCGCGATAAGGCTTTTTTCAGCCTCAGCCTGTTTACGTTTGGCCTCGTGGAGGCCAACGCATTCCCTGGTCGTTGGTGGCCGGCCTCGTTTCCTCGTAGAGGTGCCCGGGACGCTCTGCGTCGAGTGGTGGGAGGAGACAGAGAAGTCCGACTCCTCCCCCCCATCGCAATCGCCAACGCCCGCCGCAGGCCTCTTTGTGCCGCGTGTGGCAGAATGCCCCCGCGACACCGGCTCCACATATCTCTCGAGGCGCACGATAGCCTCGCACGCCCCCCCCCCTCACGCTCGTTACCCCCCTCCACAGTTTTGTTTGTAAATGAATCCATAGCTGATCCCACGAGTGTGGCCGGAAAGGAGGTCACCCCGGGTAGAGCCGCCATACCCGGAGAAGGCTAATACGCCCGGGGTGTCGCCAGGTACCCCGGAGTTGTCCGCTAAGGATTGGTGCACCCACCAACCATAGCTGGCGCTTACTCCAGCTACGCCCTCTTCACCGCGCAACACTGCTTGGGGCTAGGGATTTTTTAGAGAGGTTGTCATCCTCGCGGCCCGGCCGGCTAAGGCAAGACCCCCGTTCCTGTAAAACATGACCACAGGTTTACGGTATGTGTCCGACTTTAGTAGGCCCCTCACCTCAAGCCACTCCAGCTAGGTAGAACCTGCCAGGGAATAAATTCCCCGCTGGCACAGCCTTGAGGATCATTAGGGCACGAAGCCCCCTCACCACGACAAGGTAGCGGACACGGGGGGGGGGGGAGTGCAACCACTCTCGCGGAAAACTTCCTCGTTCCACGAATGTATAACCGCGGCCAGATCCTCCGTACTGAAAGGGTTAAAAGAAAAATATCACTGCCCCGAAATGAGAAAAGATTCACAAGAATTCATTCGTTCACTTATCAGAACAAAACCCGTCAACCCGTGATTATACGATACACTAATCCATATCTCAAGCAGATCTTCCGAATTACGACTGACCGTTGTTGTCTGTTAGGTTTGACTTTGTTTTAGGAAAGCGGAAGTGGGAGAATTATCCATCAGAAATATTATTGTATGATGCCAATGGATTCCAGTGGCTATCCATTGAAATTGTCCAATCCCATTCGTGAGGTCTCTTCTCCGCCACTTGGAACAGATTTCATGCAGAATCTCTGACATCATTGGACATACTAGATCACGACAAAATTGTTGTACATACACAAACACACGAATACATACATATAATTATCTCTGTGATTTTTTTAAGTGTGTACTGTCAAATAAATATTATCAAATATTTCAAGACTTAATGAAAAAGTATTTATTTAAATATAATGTTTTACAAGTACTATATAAACAATGATTCGGATCTGAACAAACTAATCTGGATCGTTGGTTTTCGAACAATACTTTGCAAATATTATCTTTCATTTCTTTTTTAATTTATACAGTCTTACAAGGTTCTACAATTACAAAGGCCATCGGATTACCGAATTAGATTATATTTTGTATACTATAGAGGCGAATATTCAATGCAGTTGTTTATAAGTCTTAAGTGGCCACGTGTCAGAGTTCCTACGCGGTGAACTCGAGCTCTGGGCCGGTCGTATAAAAAAGAAACTATTTTTCTTCTGTTTGCAATCTTTTTCAAATGTCCAATTATCATGAAATGTACTCAGATATACTGCAGGTAATTAATTTATACAAGCAGGAAAGTCATCGGATGTGAGCATTAATACTTTTGTAGAAATTCTTCAATGTAGCAAGGAAAAAAATGTAGACCTTATATTTCATTGTGGAGATTTATTTCACGATGCGAAACCATCAACTTCTGATGAATTAAAATGTATGGAATTGTTAAATAAATACTATATGGGTCCCAGGTTAGCAAGATATGATAATATCAATATAAGATGATGTTTGAAGTACGACAAATATTAATTATTTTCTTTTCATCAAAGCAATTAACATCCAATTTTTGAGCGAGCCAGAATTAACATTCCCACACTGTACTTTTAAAACTGTAAATTTTTAGGATCCAAATTTTAATATTGACATGCCAATATTTTCCATTCACGGGAAAAATGACCATCCAAGTAAGAAATATAATATCAATAGTTTAAGTACAGTGATTTTTCAACATTGATTCAGCCATTAGTAATTATAATCAAAATTATAGGTTGTGGAATAAATGGGCCAAATGGACTTGTTGTCTGTATCTGGTTTCATAAATTATTTTGGAAAATGGACAGCCACCCCTAAAATGATCATTCCACCACTGATGATAAAAATGGGTAATACCCATGTTGCAAATTTTGATTTAAGCTGTATGAACTATGATAAATTAACACGGATGCTGAACGATTTTAAGGTGAACTTATGAGATCCATATATGTATTGAGAGATCTTTCCATTTTTTTTTAATGCAAATGATTTTCATTCATAGGTGAAATGCTTTAATTTGTTTGTTTTACTTAAAAAACGTGCACCATGTCTTAAACGTGGATATACTTCGGAAGCCCACCTTTCCACTTTTGTTGACTTTGTCGTGTGGGGAGGGGAACAGGAATGTCGTATCACACACATGTTTATCTCTCAAAGACAATACTACATTTCTCAAACAGGTATATTTTTAGATTTATTTATTAATTATGATGCATGAAAAATAAGAAACTACTGCTTAAGAAACACACTTACAGATTGCGATTTCTTTATGCGAAGGCGAATCGATGGCCAAACACATTGTCATACTTAGCGTAAACACGGTGACAAGTTTAAGTTGAAGAAATTGAAATTAAAAACCGTTAGACCATTTGTGTTTGACACTCTGATCCTTAGTGATACGAATATAAAAAGTAATAATGATAGACCGCTATCAGAAACAGTTTTTAATATCGTCGACCGACGCATAGAAAATGAATCGATTCCTAGTACCGCGGAAGAATTGTCAAATCACCAGAAGCAACCGGTCTTGCCATATATTCGATTGAAAGTAATTTACTTGAAAGATAAAGAACGGTTCGATTCGACCAAGTAAGATTCTATTAGTATATGAACGAATACAAGTAATAAACGGAAATAAATAATATGTGTGTTTTAGATTGGCACAGAAATATTGTGATAAAGTTGCTAATTCTCACGAATTAATTGTATTCTGTAAAACAAGAAGTTCCGGTAAGAAGCGATCGTCGTTTGATTTTGACGGTATTAGTGATTAACTCCAGGATACGGCTGACATTATGGGCTATACTGAGGTAAACAAAAATTGCGATATTCTACAAGGTGCTCGAAGGTAAAATTTGTTTGGTTTTTTAATTAGGAGAATTAAGGTTTTGTGGAAACCAGATACAAGCAAAACTAAAAAGACACTTCAGTTTGGATGAAAATAAAGACCTATGAACAATACTAACGGTGAATGATCTAAATAAAGCATTAGGTAAATTTGATAACAAAAATAAGACTAACGCTTTTAATAACCTACACAGGTAAAGCATATAGAATGTAATATTTCAAAATATTGATTTGCCATTATAAGCTCGATTGTATTGTTACTATTAATTCTTTACATATAGCCGTGAAATAAAAGAACTTGTGCCATGTTTGGAAACTAGTGGAACAACTGCAGATGTTGGAAATATCAGGAAAGAAATTAAAAATTATTGTGATAAGAGAAAGGAGGAAGCACAAAAACAAAAGACAGAAGTATATGTATACTTGCAAACAAACTCATTTAAAAATGATAATATACTATTAGATTAGACAGATTGGATAATCGCATACTATTTTATAGATGCAAACATTATTCGCTAATAGACCGGTAAAACCCTTTAATAATAACAAGATAATAGTTATTGACAGTAGTAGTAACGATGAACAAGAAGCGGAAAAAACAGATAAAGCTAATGGCAGTGGAGCATGTAACAAAAGCAAAGAAACCGATAAAAATAATGAAAATCATAAAACTTCTGTTGGTGTAACATCTGAGAGGTAATTTACTTCAACTAAAAAACAGACAACAGCGCAGGTACATCATCGAACTCTATTAAACGATTCACAGTTTATATGCATAGGTCTTTGATTTACTATTAACCATGATATTTTATCATTTGTTACAGGATGAAGCATCGGACGGTGATGTAATAGAGAAAATAAGTTGAGGAAAGCCTAATAAAATACGGTTCCTAAGCAATTTCGATTCCAATTTAGATTAGTTTGTCCAGGTCCGAATCCTTATTTATACAATACTTGTAAAACATTATATTAAACAATACTTTCCATTAAATCTTGAAATATTTGATAATATATAATATATATTATATATAATTCGGACATTCAAGTTGCAACAAAAAAAAATACATACTATAAACAAATCTTAAAATCGTATAAAATAGAGATTTCAAAACGACATCAATCTTAAATAAATACTAATGATAGAACAACTAGTACAAGAACTAGTAAAACACCGTTTATCTGGACTGTGTTTATCCAACATAGTAACCCGTTACCAACAATTGGATGTCAGGAACGATGCTCCTCTTACCCAACTCCAGTCTACGCTTCATACCCATTATACAACACACTGTTTTTGTTTCTTAGTTAGAAATTCTAGCATAGTCTTCCTGCATTGAATGTAAGATAAGTAACGATTTAATTCAGTTACTTGTATCTATGTGATTCGTCCAGAAACTATATTCTCATTACGTCTTCACACAAATCAAACGAAAAGAGAAAAAGAGTGGTGCTTTGTATTGAAGAAAAATTTGAAATTAATAGACGCTTCAGAAACAATTAATTCCTTGTCTCGTAAATATAACATTGGTAGATTTACTGCATATATCATAAAAAAATTATAAAGATAACATATTAAAATGCAAAGAAGATGATGCAGCAAACACGAATAGAGGAATAAAAATGAATAACAGCTTCTAAAAGTGGGTGAAAGTAATTCATCTTTGCATGAAAGATCAGATAGCGAACAAACCGAAATCACAAAGTTATATGTATAATGTCGCAAGGTGCATTTCGCACTGCGTAGAGTGCGCTATAGAAAATGTGATTAAAAATATGGAAATGATAAAGGATTTTATATTCTTAACGACAATAAAATAATATCTCAAGTTATAGAGGATCAACCTGAAGTGAATGTATAATCAGGTACGCTACACAGTATGTTATACAATACTTACGTTAAACAATTTAAGAAACAGTTTCTGATATCTAGAAATAAAGAAATAAATACAAGACATGCCCATAAAGCTACATTTTATTAGAAAATAAGCTTACATATTGCAAAGAAAATATATTAGAAACATCGTAAGAAAAGAGAGTGGAACGCAGTGTATAAAGAGGTGGGAAAAGGTGAGCACTTAAAATAAACGTACCAGTTACAAACTAAAAAACTCTCGTTTTTTAACTTTTCTAAGTCTATAACGAAAATTAAAAAAAATACGTATAGTAGATCTCGATAAGTTACATGCATGCCGAAAATTTCATCGAAATCAGTTAACGCAAGGTCATAGTTACGAGCATTAAACAAATTTTAAAACAGCAACTTTCTCACAATTATTGGACTGAAATATTAAAAATCAGGACAAAACTGCGATTTTTGCGATCTTTAATTGTTTACCGCTTATACCAAAATCAACCGATTCCGCAGAAATTTTCAACATGCATATAAATCACCGAGATTTACGAAATGCATTTCTTAAATCTTCGTTATATATATTTCGTCATATATTATTTTCTTTAATCATTATAAGCAATAACAAAATTCAAGTTGTTCAGTCCAGTTCTAAGCAAGTTATGGCGTTTTAAAAGTAGTCCGAATATTAATGGGTGTCGCTATAAAATATTCGAAACGGTCGCAAATAGTCCCTAAGATCGTGTCACAGTGATATTCTACCTAAAATATGGCCGCGACGCCATATATCCGCAAGAACCGAATGCCCATGTGGAAGACACGTGACGAATAATTAGGCCAGCCGAGAGAAGGTGTCCGAGCCATCGAAATGTAAATGAAGAAATTCGTACTGATAATGAGACTTACCGAAAAACCGATCAGATATTCCCAGTTACGAATGCGGCTTCTGGCCGGTCACTAGTCTTGACATATCTTTAGAACGGTCGCTGCCAGTTGTTGCCAGCACTGTCCTTTATTATTTCGCCTGCTGCCCTATGGTATTTAGCGGCTATCTTCCTTCATTCCGTATGAATTAATCTCGGCTCGAATTGTCACAGTTATACTTATTTCTTCCAAACACCCAACGCTACGGTCTACGCGACAATGATCCTCGTTCTCGGCAGATCGCTTCCTCGGCCAGAAACGAGGCATTCCCCACTCCCCAGACTCACGGCTCGGCACGACGCACAAACCCTACGCGCACCCGCCGTTGCTCAGGGCCGCCACCATTCGACTAAGCCCACGCTCCGAGCGTCCTAGATCTCGCGGCATAATTCAGTGACTGTAGAGAATACCGCAACATGTTACAATTTCAAGAAATTTCAGTTTATGCAAATACGATGAGCTCAATAAATGGAAAACCAAGAAAGGAATTGGTGGCCAGAACTTTAAAGGACAAACATCTCGAAAGTGAAAACATGTGACATGCAGTGTTTTTTCTTCCAGCCGCAGAATTTCCTTCTTTCCTGATTTTGTTAAAAGACTTACGAATCACTTTGCAAATAAAGATAAAAAAAATACAAAAATCATGCTTTCCACAAAACAAAAAAATAAATTATTATATTCAAAAAACTCTATCAAATTGCAGAAAAACTATCTAGACTGAGCCCTCTTATAGCAAACTACGTGTTACATTTAAGATTACTTTTTTTCTCCGTGAAATGTGTATACGCTATACGTGATTGTACTGAACATGTGTAATAAATTACGATACCCAAAGCTCATAAAATTTTCGAAGTTTAGTATTTACCTAGCACTCTTTACAGTGATTAGATCAGTGCACAAAGATTGACACATAGTAATTAGATGAGTGTGCAGATGATAACTAGAAAAGGCTCAGTAAATAGCACGCAGTAGTAAACTTTTCATTCTTACAAGGCACAGTAACTCGATCGAAAACTACTATTTATATTTTGTTAAATATTTTATGTTCCTTATATATTTCAATTATAATAAAATTAGTAGTTATGTAAAAGACATCAACATATATTTTAAATGTTTTTTACGAAGTGCACCATAGATAAAGAAAACCATATAATTTATCGAAAACTTCAGACGCCACTTTAATGGGCACAGTAAGTGACATACTAATCCTATCCGGCTATCATACAGAACTGAAAATTAACAGTTATGGACCCATATACATAATATCGATTTCAAATGTCGGCATTCAACTATCACATTTCTCCTTGGTGCTCGAAGACATCGTCGCTACACGGCAGTTATTTTCTGTGCGTTGAGTTTTTTGTTCCAATTGATGGGTCAAGCAGCGCGTTCTAGTCAGCCTGTCGCAGTTACATAAACGGATATAAAGGATATAAAATAGCACGTGTGCATACTTCGAATAAAATATCATTATTTAATTGGATACGCGGTATTGCTTTTTGTTTATTTCCATCATTAAACAATGGAAACTGTTTGATGAGAATTTATGGATTCTCCATAATTCTTTCACGAACTGAAACCGATGTCATAATTGTCTTCAATTCCTGCTTTATGAAGGTATATTCAAGAATGTAAAAGTTTGGATCTTCAAAATTCTGGCAAAAGTTATCCGCAAATCTATTCGTAGCCTTCATATAAAGATAAAGATAAAAGATGAAAATTATATTCAACGCCACGAATAAATACGCTTTGAATAAAAAATATATGTATTGGAAATGGATGTAAAAAGAAATGTGCACTGATACTTTCTGGTAGAAAAATATCTTTACTTCGCGACATGTGAAGAAGCTCAAAGAAGAAGAAACTCAACGGGCTACAGTGCCGGACGAACAGATAGTACACTTTAAAATTAACGTAATTTAGGGTAATAACCAAGATTCTAATACTATACAGATTTGTAAATTACTGTTATGAACATACACAAATGAAATAAAATTACGTTACGCCAGTTTAAACAATTTTACTTAGAAAAAAATGATGGCATATTTCACTAAGAATTATGTTGCGGCACCATGTAATTCCGAATAAAAAAACATGAAAAAAGTGTAGAATAATATTTTTTTGATTAGAATTTAGTTTTCGAGAAAATCGAGATTGAAAATTTGCTAAGCGATGTACATCGCTTATAGCCGGACAAGCGTGTGTACAAAGCAAGATTTAAAACTTGATTTTCTCGAAAACGAAATCCTAAAGAAAAAAGAAGTCACTCTATATCTTTTTTATTTCTTTTTTATGAAGAATAACCCGGTACCCGCTTGTATATAGTTTCAGGAATATCCTGTACATATTTTTCAACAGGGTGATGCCGCGATTTTTGTTCTCGTGGATTGATCAGCAAGGTCACATCGTTGAAAATTGTTGCGAAAGTCATAACCTGGCATTATGCAAATGGCCGATAATGTGAAAACATTTCCGAATGACAAAAATGTATTTAAGATGAGAAGGAGCAATAAGAGCAAAAACTAATAAAGAAACTTCGTAGATAATGACGACTGTTAATAAATGGAAAGATGGAGCCACAAAACATTAGGCACTCAATATTATTCCTTGATTTATTGACATACATAACTTTTAGTTAAGTGTGCTAACATTTTGTCCAACTGTAGTTCCATAAAAATTCTCTTTTTTCAAATAAAATTGTTTACACTTGCGAAATGCAATTTTATTTCATTTGACTATGTTTATAGTGGTATTTTGCAAATTTATATAGAAACAGTATTTTAGTTGTAATGTTACATAAATAAAAATTACAATAGTTTTAAAGTATGCTATCTTTTTGTTAGATACTGTATTATCCCGAAATGAAAACTAGGAAGCATAATCGGAGACTTGAGACCAAGCATCCACATATTCGACACCTTCCTATCTTTATTTGAAAAACGATTCTATGAATATTGATTTGTTTTTATTCTGGAACAGTGTAATTACGTGTTGATAATTAAGTGGCAGTTTTATTTGTCGGACTAATTATCGACTAATAAAATTATTTATTTCAAACACGTCCAATGAAGATACTTATTTTATTAGGACCCACCAATATCGCATAAAGATGAAGTATCTTTTGTTCGTAACGTTTCTATAATTTATTATCTAAATAGTGTACAACTCTGCTAGGTTGCATTTGTTTCGCAATTACAAGATGCAAATGAATTTCAGCATAAATTATACTGCAAAAATATCGTACAGTATTTATGATGAAATAGTTGAAAATGTTAAATGCTAGATGTTTTTAATCCCCCCCCCCCGTGTCCGCTACCTTGTCGTGGTGGGGGGGGCTTCGTGCCCTAATGATCCTCAAGGCTGTGCCGGCGGGGATTTTATTCCCTGGCAGGTTGTACCTAGCCGGAGTGGCTTGAGGTGAGGGGCCAACTAAAGTCGGACACATACCGTAAACCTGTGGTCATGTTTTACAGGAACGGGGGTCTTGCCTTAACCGGCCGGACCGCGAGGATGACAACCTCTCTAAAAAATCCCTAGCCCCAAGCAGTGTTGCGCGGTGAAGAGGGCGTAGCTGGAGTAAGCGCCAGCTATGGTTGGTGGGTGCACCAATCGTTAGCGGACAACCCCGGGGTACCTGGCGACCCCCCGGGCGTATTAGCCTTCCCCGGGTATGGCGGCTCTACCCGGGGTGACCTCTTTTCCGACCATTCTCGTGGGATCAACTATGGATTGTTCACAAATTAAAAAAACCGGGGAGGGGGGAAACGAGAGGGAGAAGGAGGCGCGCGTGGCTAGTGTGCGCCTCGAGCGCATGGATGGGTCGGTGTTGCGGGAACTTCCCGCAACACGCGGCAGAGAGAGGTCCGCTGTGGACCTTGGCGAGTGCGATGGGGGAGAGGAGTCCGACCACTCGGTCTCCTCTCACCGCTCTTCGCAGAGCGCCCCTGGCTCCTCAACAGGGAGGAAGAGGGGAAGACCGCCGACTACTGGTCAGTACGTTGGCCTCTATGAGGCGAAACGTAAGCTGACGGAGGCCAACAGGGGCCTCATCGCGGCAATTTTTGACCCGGTGGCCCCGGGGCCGCAGCCCGAGAGATCGGTCGACCCGCTTCCGGACGAGGTGGAAATCGCTGCGAATCTTCGCAGCCCTCCGACGCGGGAGATAGCGGCGTCGATAATGGAGAGCCTGGCCGAAGTGGCCAAGATCTCTAATGCGACAAGGGAGTTGCGGCCAGTCACGGTGCGGATCCTGCAAGCGGCGGCCCTGAACAGCCGGGCGGGCGTTGCGGAGCTGACAATGAGGTCAGCTTCCGACGCCACCCGGCTGTTAGAAGCGGAAAACGCTCTCCTTAGGGAGCAGATGGCGGAGTTGCGGACCGAGGTGGCCCGACTCCGTCAGGCGGTGGAAACGAGGCCGGCAGCAGTCGAGATGCCTCCGCCGCCGGCATCTGAGGGGGGCACAGGGCCGCTGCTGAGCGCCGGCGCCCGAGGGCCCCAACGCCCTGGGCGAGGGAAGCTCTTGCCGGCGTCCGCAGCGGTGCCAGCAAATTTGCTGGCACAGATCGGCTCCCTGATCGATGCCAAGCTGGCATCGTTCAGGAGGGAGCTGATCCCGCGGGTGCAGGATCCGCGGTCGGTGCCACCCGTGCCATCCACCCCAAGCCTGTCGATAGACAGGAAAGGGGGGAAAAAGGGTGGCAATAGAGGAGGGGCTGCGGCCGCTACGGCGGCACAGATGCAGCCCCCACAGCAGAGGGCTGCCTCTGCTGTTGCGCCGCCCTCCACCGCACCTCCAACTGAGGTGTGGTCGAAGGTTGTTGGCCGAAAGGCCAAAAAGGCGGCTGCCGCAGTTAAACCTGCGGCGGCTGCCAAGGCCTCTTCGACCGGGAGGGCGGCGAAACGGGTGGCACCGGCTGCCCCCAAGAGGGCTCCCCTGCCGCCGCGACCGCCCCGCACGGCTGCCGTCACGATAACGGTACCGGCCGGCGGGGCTATGACGTATGCCGAGGCAATGGCCACTGCCAGGTCAAAAGTTGACCTGGCAGAGATTGGCATTGTCTCGATGAAGCCGAGGAGGGCGGTGACGGGGGCTCTAATTTTGGAGATCCCCGGCGCCGACGGGGCTGCCAAAGCCACCGCCCTTGCCACGAAAGTGGCCGAAGCGCTGGCAGGCACCGGCGTGAAGTTCGCGCGCCCGGTAAAGAAGACCGACCTTAGGGTGCGCGGCCTGGTCGATTCGACCACGCCGGCTGAGGTTGCCGCGGCAGTTGCCCGTGTGGGAGGGTGCGACGAGGGGGAGGTGAGGACCGGCGAAATCCGGTCTTCCCCCTCGGGACTTGGCACCCTTTGGGTCCAGTGCCCTACTGCGGCTGCACGCAAAGTTGCGGTTGCGGGAAGGCTTACTGTGGGCTGGACCCAGGCGACGGTCGAGGCACTCAGCGCCCGGCCCCTGCAGTGCTATCGCTGCCTTGGCCTAGGCCACACTAGGCAGCGATGCACTGCGGCCGAGGACCGGTCCGAATGCTGCTTCGGATGCGGCAGTCTGGACCACAAGGTGGCTGGCTGCACGGCGAAGCCTAACTGCCCGCTCTGTGCGGGAGCAGGCAAGCCGGCCGGCCACCGCCTCGGTGGCCGGGCGTGCCCTGCCAGCGCGAAACGCTGCAGGGGAAGCAAGAGGAGGAAAACCGCGGTGGCCAAGGCGGCGGCCACCGTGGCAACTAAGCCGAAGGTGGCACCAAAAGGTGTCACCGTCGCGCCCGCGGCGGCGATGGATGTAGAGGCCTGCCCATAATGGGGCCCAAGGGCCCCATAATACAGGCCAACCTGAACCGCTCGGCCAGGGCACAGGACCTTCTGGTGCAATTCCTGGCCGAGCGGGGTGCCGGGTTGGCCCTAGCGGCGGAGCCGTACAGGATTCCCGACCATCCACATTGGATGGGGGACCTGAGCGGCTCCGCAATTATAATATGGGCAGGCCGGCCGGGGTCCCCGGCGTGCTCCGTTATCGAGCGCGGCCGGGGATACCTGGACGTTGACTGGGGCGGCACCACGGTTGTGGCGATCTACGCACCTCCAAGGTGGTCCATCGAGGAATTCGAGCAGTATCTGGACGGGGTGGGGAGATGCGTCTCCCGCTGCCAGCCCCGTCCGGTGCTGGTCCTGGGGGACTTCAACGCCAAGTCGCCGGCTTGGGGTTCCCCCGGGACAAACCCGAGGGGCCGGGAGGTGCTTGATTGGGCGGCGGGACTCGAGCTCCGTCTTTTAAACACGGGCTCGGTCCATACGTGCGTGCGGCACAATGAGGGGTCCATCGCTGACCTTTCATGGGCAACGCCCCCCGCCGCGCGCCGTATTACGGGGTGGAGGGTGGCGGAGGAGGTCGAGACACTATCAGACCACAGGTACATTGTTCTCGGCCTTTCCGCCGCCCCATCGACACCCCGACGTCGCCCCGCTGATGAGGGATCGCCTCAGCCGCGGTGGGCGCTAAAGCGCCTCGACCAGGACGCTCTGATGGCGGCAGCCCACGTCGTGGCCTGGCCGGCAACACCGGCCGGGCCAGTCGACGGGACAAGGGAGGCCCATTGGTTCCGGGGCGCAATGACGTCCATTTGCGACGTCGCCATGCCCCGGGCCAGGGTTTTCCCGAGGAAGGCGGTGTACTGGTGGTCGCGCGCGATAGCGGATTTGCGCACAGAGTGCGTTCGCGCGCGACGCCAGTGCGCCCGCGCCCGTCGACGACGACGTTCCGACGTGGAGCTGGCTATCCAGCTGTATGGGCGATACAGAGAGAAGGTGGTCGCCCTGCAGCTGGCCATCAGGCAGGCAAAGAGCCAGGCCTGGCGCGACCTTCTCGGCACTATTAACCGAGACCCATGGGGGCGCCCATACAAAATGGCGATGGGACGATTGCGTCCCTGGGCGCCCCCTGTGACGGAGAGCCTGGATCCGGGGATGCTCGGACGGGTCGTGGACGCGCTATTCCCCGTCAGCGGGGAGGCGTCCCGGCCCGTCCCTCAGCTAGAGGGACATGAGTGGTCCCCGGATCTGGAGGTCGCGCCGGAGGAAATGGCCGGGGTAGTCAAATGGCTCCGGGGCAAGAATACTGCCCCGGGGCCGGACGGTATCCCCGGCCGGGTCTGGCTGCTTGCCATGAGCGTCCTGGGCGAGAGGCTGAGAGGCCTCTACTCTGGGCTCCTGAGGTCCGGGGTGTTCCCGGACCTCTGGAGGAGGAGTCGGATGGTCCTCTTAAGGAAGGATGGGGGGCCTGCGGATTCTCCCTCCGCGTACCGGCCCATTTGCCTCCTGGACGAGGTGGGCAAGATCTTTGAAAAGATCATTGCTGCCCGCCTCGCCAGGCACCTGTCCCACGTTGGCCCCGATCTGGCGGACTGCCAGTTCGGCTTCCGGGAGGGGCGATCGACGGTCGATGCAATTGACCGTCTAAAGTCCCTCTCGGACAATGCCGTGGCACGGGGCGGTGTGTGCGTGGCGGTGTCGATCGACATCGTCAATGCATTTAACACCCTGCCCTGGTCCGCCATTAGGGAGGCCCTGGTTGAACACCAGGTGCCTCCCTATCTGAGGCGGGTGATCGGGGCCTACCTGCGGGACAGGTGGGTGGAATACCCGGGCCGGTATGGGACGATACGGAGGGAAGTGGACTGCGGGGTCCCACAGGGGTCCGTGTTAGGACCACTCCTGTGGGACCTGGGATATAACGCAGTCCTGAAGGCCCCCCTGCCCGACGGTGCCACTCTCGTCTGCTATGCAGACGACACATTAGTGGTCGCCGTCGGGGACACCTTCGAGAGGACCATCCGACGAGCGGAGGTTGCGGTGGCAGCCGTCGTCGCGAGGATCTGCGATCTGGGGCTGAAGATGGCCCCGGAGAAGGCCGAGGCCGTCTGGTTTGGACGGCCTTGGTCTCGGCCACGGGCCAGATCGTGGATCTGGGTTGGAGAAGCCTGCGTCGAGGTGAAGTCCGAGATCAAGTATCTCGGACTGATCCTCGACAGCCACTGGAGGTTCGGAGCACATTTCGGCCGTTTCGTCCCCCGAGTTGAGAGGGCGGCGGCCGCGTTAGGCCGCCTGTTGCCCAATATCGGGGGACCGATCGATATGGTGCGTCGCCTATACCTAGGCGTGGTGCGGTCCATGGCATTATACGGCGCCCCGATTTGGGCGCCGTCCGTGAGGGCAAACCGGCGCAACACATTGTTGTTGCCCCGGATTCAGAGGCAAATGGCCCTTCGCCTCGTAAGGGGTTACCGCACCACGTCTACCGTGGTGGCGCTTGCTCTGGCGGGAGAAATTCCCTTCGAGCTGCAGGCGGCGATGCGCGCCTATGTCTATAGGCGCATATGCATCGCTGGCCGGGCTCGGGGGGACCCGCCGGAGCAGGAGGCGGTCGAGGGCTTCGAGCTCCAGGCCCGGGGACTAGCGCTCGCCAGATGGCATGCGGAGCTTTGCTCCCATGCCGCCGAGCGCGTCCCCGGGGCTCTCCTGCCGCACTTCACCTCGTGGCGGGAGAGGCGGTTTGGCAGGCTCTCCTACCGTGCGACGCAGGTATTCACCGGGCATGGCTGCTTCGGTGTCTACCTGTGTCGCATCGGTCGGGAAGCGACGACGGTGTGCCACCACTGTGGCGCGGAGGAGGACTCGGCGCAGCATACACTGGAGGTGTGCCCCGCCTTTTCAGTGCTGCGCCGAGTCCTAAGTAGGGAAGTTGGTCGCGACCTCGCTCTCTCCAGCTTAGTTGGGGCCATGCTGGAGAGCCCGACAAAATGGGCGGCAGCCATAGCCTTCTGCGAACAGGTAATGTTGCAGAAGGAGGCTGCCGAGCGGGGTCGCCGCGAGCGGGGGGTGCGGCGTGTGCGCCCACGCCTAGAGCCCCCCCCCCCGAGCAGCTGATAATAGCCGGGCGGCGGGTGTACCAGATCATGCTGGTTTAATTACCCGCCGCCCGCCAACCGAGGATGTCCTATCAGGAGTGGGGGCGACGACAAGTTGTCGTCGCCCCCGACGGCCGCCTGTGCGGCCGTCGTGACGAGGCGGTGTGGGGTGCGGTCCCCCGCACCGCCGAATCAAGATGATTTATGGGGGGAGGATTAATCTCCCCCCGGGACGCGGCCAGCCACCGCTCCATCCTGGTGGCCGGCCAGGTGAGGGGGAGCCGCGGTCGTGTTCTTAGGAGTTCCCGTGGCTCCCCCGTTAATCGCCAGCGCCCTAGGCCGCCGTGGGGGTTTTAGCGGGTCGAACCCCGCACTACCTCCGCCCCGCCATCCGGGCGGGACGGGGGTGTCTGACCAGCAGATTTCCCCTACGATAAAAATTAGTTTATTAGAAGTAAGTTAAAAAGATTAAATATTTAAATTATGGAAAAAATTATAACTTAAATTACATTGCACACACACACAGCTACTGCAGTAACTAGAAATTTTATATTATTTTCACGATTCCCTTAGTTTCGTTAATATCATTTAGTCCAAGTAGACTAACAAATATACGATCAAACCCTACCAGAAAATCTGACAAATTTAAAACACTGATTGCAATAGATTATGTATTGAGGAACAGTCTTTTCTCTATTCCTGCGAAAAAGAAACATATCAATTATTTTTCTTCCTCATTATTTTGAACCACAATTTTCAACAAAGAAGAAGCTGACAAAATTCTTTAATATATTAGGAAAGGTCTATGGTTTATTTAGAAATGGTTTCATAAAAAAGGAACGAAATACGTCAAGATACACCATATGCTGTGCAATGCTTCGGAATTCTCGTTTACGATAAGCATAGTTTCAGGACAGTCCTTCCGTCCTTGACAACAATTGCAGGGAATACTATTTTATGACACCTTCAAGTGGCTTTCTCGTTTAGGGTCTCCGACGAGAAGAATCAAGCCGTCAGAGGAATGACTTACAGACGACTCGAGACAATAGATACGAACATGTGTACGCTAGAGGCGAGCAGGACAAGGATGGCTCGCAACATCGAGATCCCACCGAATTAGGAAAGGACGAAAGAAATAGTATAAGCTTCTGATAGAATTGATGGGTACCTACGAATGCATAGAAACATACGCCGTTTAAGTTATATAATCACTTTTATTGAAAAACGGCGATGTATCATTGACTGTAGTTTTCATAACAGTCTAATAAGATGTTGGATAACCCTTGGATTTGAGGACTGCATTGCATCTGTGTGGCATAAATTCAATTAATCGAACACAAAACTCAGTCGGAATTTCTGACCATATTTTCGTGATTGTTTCCATTAATTTTGCTTTATTGTTAAAAGATCCCATTCCCTTGTGATGAATAACCAATTGTCGGATTTCAAAAGACGTATTTCTTCCTTTTCATCCCATTTTCCCAAGTAAAGCATATGATATCACCAATAATTTCTGTGGTACCGAGTTCTTACAACGAATTTTTATTTATTTATATACAATATGTGTTAGCGGCGTCGTCAATGTAATACAATATTTTACGCTGGCATCTAAGATGTTGTGTCCGAATATTTTTGCGACGTTAAGTTTTGTCACAATCTTGTTTATCGCTTATTATACAAAAGAACATTTGCAATAAATAAGGAAAATTTATTTTTCTACTTACTTTAAGAAGTGCTTTATTATATGAGAAAACGATTCAATAATACTACCATAAACAATAAAAGGGAGCAATAATTTTTCTAATAATATCGTGTCCGAATATTAATGGGAGTCACGTGTATCTATTTAATATAAAGAATGTGAAATAAAACTGTAATAAGAAGTATATACATTCGGGTAAACGATGGAATAAAAAATGCTCAAAAATTACTTTTGCCTATATCTTTATCCGAAATATATTTAAAACATTAAGAACTCAATTTTGAAAAAAATTGAGAAAGAGCAATACTTATGAAAAAATTAGCCTCATCGGCGCTCGCACAACGTTCAAAAGACTCGTAATCTCGCTCGCTCCATCAACCATCGACGTTGTAATCATAACGAAGATTTTGTATATCACGCATATCATAGTTTCATATCTTGAATTTCGTGTTCCTAGTTAAATAATCGTTTCTTTAAATGTAAAACCGTTTAATACTGCATAATATACTTATTAAGTGGACAATATTATACTTAACCAAGTTAACAACATCAGAGACTGCTGCTTTTGGCAATATCCTCCGATAGAATTAAAATGGCGAAGACAAGATTTGTCATTTCCGAAAAATTTGCAACTTTCCGTTTTGTTTTTTCGTTCTCTATTTTTTTGTGATCACATTTTACGATCAAAAAATCTGAAAAAATTCTCTAACATGTGGCCTGTTATACAAAATGGATCAAATCATTCTCAAAATTTTAAAATGCCATCGTTCATCAGTTGGTAAGTATGAACAAAACTTTGAAACTGTTCTAAGTAATCATTATTTAATTACATATTTTGAGGTTAGCAATCTGTTATTAAGAAGTTAAAAATTTTTAGATTAAATCACTGCATACTACGTCGACGTATTTTTCGTCTGCTCTCTAATGCGGCTCGGTTTGCACTGAATGACGTGTTTATGATTAATCGATTAATTTAATCATTTTCCAGTTATTTTACCTTATTATTAATAAAAATATTAATACAACTTCGACAAACGCAAAAGTAGACAGCAAATAAAGGATGGATATAATTATTATGTAATACGACACTTTTTTATTTCTTATTTTTTCTTAACGGTAATTGTAAGATTTTTCCCACTGTAATTGTGAGATTTTTGTGATTAAATTAAGATCAAATACAATATAATTTTTGTAAGATTATATCTTATAAAATTACAAATTTTATAAAAAATATAAATATACTTTTCATATTAATATTTACTTAATTTTTTTTATTCCAACCAATAAAACGACAACATAAACATTTTTGTTTTTGTAATTAAAGGTAAAAAATTAGTATTGAGATGAGCCGATTTATACATACTATGTTTGTTCTTATTTCAATCAGAAAAATCTTACAAACACATTTATGCAAATTTTATTTAAAAATAAACAAAAAGAAGGATGTTTCATCTTTGCATTATGTATTTTGTACCTGTTGTCCCATATTCAAGCCCGGGTTAGATTACGATCCATGTGACTCGTTCGACTTTGAATTTTTTCGGCATGTCAAGGGGAGCCCCCAACCCCCCTCAGTAGTAAGTGAAAAACTACCTAGAACTACCGTGCACTTATGCAAACAAAAATTACGTGTTCTAAGCAAAATGACCTATGCAAACGTAATAAGTGGTACCACTCAAGAAGGAATTGAACGAATTTTCAAGAAACCAATCACATTTCAAGATAGGCGTATACAATCCTGTATGAGTGGAGAGTGTTCACAGTCGCGATAACGTGGGAATGATTGGCCTCTCGAATGTATTTAGAATGTTGATTCAATTACGAATTATTTTAATCACGAGTGTAATTGAAATACAATATAATATATATGTATGTATAATTATTTGTTGTTTGAAAGTTTAAATGAAAGAGAAAACAATTACTTATTAATTATCTGAAATAATAAAATTTGTTTATTAATTACGAATACGATTTCAATTGTTACTTATTAATTATCATTTAATTGTTAAGTATTTATTATTCATGCGGTATACCGTGTCCAATAAATAATAATTACGTCGTAGTTATTAATAATATTTTAATTTATTTATTAAGTACATTGTAATTCGTAATTAATGTAATTGAAATACTTAGTATTTTGTAATTATACTCCTACTTAATTACAAATCACCTTGTATTTTAATTAAATGGCGATCTCAATATCGAATTACATTGTAATTGAATTACTTTGTAATTATAATTCCTTGAGAAATTCAAATGTTCGCCAGATCCTTATCCTTAACCGATAAGGATTTGATGAATTGTCCGCAAAAGACCGCAATTTCTAAAAAGCATTCCATAAATCGCTCAAGTACTTTTCCAACTAAGGAAAATCCACTGTAGGTTGGTTCCTCAACTTTCTCAACTCAACTTCCAAAGCTATACAATTACGCTGTAAAGGTCGTGACGAAGAAAGAGAGTCCCGCACAGCGGTGTGGCGTGTCCACCGCGTGAACGTTATAATTTTGAACATTATAACTCTTTCACCCGCTAGACGCGCCACGTCGCTGTGCGGGACTCTCGCACATGCGTCGCTTGTCCTCACTCCTTGCGTAGCCTTTTTCGTGAACAGGTTGGTCGTAACATATAAATTCCTTACAAACAACAAATACATATATAGGAGTGTGGTGACATGAAACAAACGTCTGACTTGCAGAATGTCTTGTCGAGCACTGTCGTTCGAGTATGTTCAAGTAGACGCAAGTGTAGCGCGAGGCTACGCCTACTAACAATGCTGCATGCTCGATAATTTCAATCCCCGATTTACATGGATGGATCTCGATAGGAGTCATATAGTATTACATAAAAGTCATTGACGTACCATATCAGCCGCAAGTTTCGAATCGTTATCCCATTAAAAATAGTATGTCATTCCCATTCCTAATTAACCCGCACTTTTTTGCTAATTTTCCTTTCATATGTCAAAATTCAAGTGTTTACCCATTATTTCGTCTATAAACACTAATTCTCCGACTCAGAGAGAGATTTGCTTCGCAAATTCCACTCTCTTTGTATTATTCACTTCACTGATGTACGGTTGCTTCCTCACAATTTTGCTTTTAAATTCTGCCCAATGTAATCTGAATCGTTCTTGTATGCATTTGATTTTTATTTCGTTCCTGGACTTTTGATACAATCTCAGACGCACTTATATCTGGCTTCTTTTTAATAATCCTAAGAATTTCATGTTTTTGTACTGTTAATTTTTTTGGTCTGCCACTCGGTGCAATATTCTTTCTTTTCTATATTTATTTACTAGGGTAAGTGGGTTATTTACTGTGTTTGTTCCGGCCGAATCGCGGACCGCGGGTCAACGCACGTTCGACATACGATGTACGCCGTCTCGCCGTTTTTGTCGAATAAACGGCGAGGCGGCAAGACAATAACACGATCGACGTGCGTTGGCCCGACCGTCAAACGCTCGCCTCGGCCGTTGTAAACACGCGGCGTTTTGCCTTAGGAGGCAATGACCCGGCCTTCGACGCCTGACGATGCTTCTCCTTGAACATCGGCCAGGTGTCTATATATACTGCCGCAAATTTGATAACGGGGGATTTTTGGTAGACAACGTTATCGCTTATAGACCAGTATTATTCAGCGCCCATGCGCCCATACGAAGCCGTGCTTCCATTTCATAGTCTCAGTGAAGCCGTGCTTCACTTCGTAACAAATTCGTAGCCGTGCTGCAATTTATACGTCGAACGGAGCCGTGCTCCAAGAATTGTAAACGAGGACTGCGGAGTCCAACAAATAAATCGTTGTCGTCTCCTCACGACTTCCGGCGGTTATTTTGTGCCGTGCGCAACAGTGTTCATTAAAGTGTCGTCCTAAGTTTTCGACAAATTAAATGGTTTTCTTAACCCTTATCGCAATTCTTAAAATATTTAAAATATATGTTGATTAGTGGTGTGCGTGAACTCGGGATTTCCCGAAACCCGATGCTTGGAACGGGATGAGAAGATGTGTATCGGGTCGGGACGAGATCGGGACGACAATATTCAAGATTCCTGAAAACATTCGATTTCCTATGCTACCAATTATTACAAAACGACACATCGCCGTACCTAGTACAAAATTGACTAGCGAAAAGATGTTTTCAACAATTGGAAATATCGTTGCAATCGAGAGAACCAAGCTATTACATACTGTCATACGTAGAGAATTTTAAATCAAACTATACATATCTTACTTTTCTGGTTTGATAAAAAATATAAAATTTTGCAAAATAAACTACAACAATGGAAATCAAAAATTTTTAACTAGGACCGTATTAAAAAAAAGACGCTCTCCCAGTATTTTAAGAAGTCCTAAACATTTTCGGAAAACTCGAAAGTTTCAAGATCCCGTCCTGATCCGTACTCGCACACCTCTAACATTGATGTCTATTATATAATATAAATACACAAATTTTATGATAACCAAAATATATAAAGAACACAAAATAATTAACAAAATCTAATATAAAAATCAGTTTTCGATCGAATTACTGCGCTCTTAAAAAATGAAAAGATAATTACTATGTGTCAGTAACTGAGCCTTTTCTAATTACCATGTGCCAATTTCTGATCACTCATCTAGTTACCGTGTGTCGATTTCTGTGCACTGATCTAATTAGATCTAATTTGATGTAATCAGTTCTAGGTAAATACTAAACTTCGAAAATTGTATGAGCTTTAGGTATCATAACTTATTATACATGTTTCAGTACTTGCAATATTATTTTAAAAAAGGAAAGAAAATTACGTGCAGTGTCCATACATTTCACAGACCAAGAAATTAACGTTAAATGCAATACGCAGTTTGTCATAAGAGGGCTCTGTAATCACAACGCACGCATAAAAAAAGACATGAAAACTTAAAACAAGACGTAAATGTATCTAGGCAGTGGATTATTTATTATTTTTCTGTAATTTTGTCGAGTTTTATAGATATAATAGTTTATTC
Source organism: Megalopta genalis (assembly GCF_051020955.1). Lineage (NCBI taxonomy): Eukaryota > Metazoa > Arthropoda > Insecta > Hymenoptera > Halictidae > Megalopta > Megalopta genalis. The sequence goes on along the minus strand of NW_027476111.1, from coordinate 1,249,955 downwards.
TTTTGTTTTGGAAAGCATGATTTTTGTATCTTTTTCGTCTTTATTTGCAACCTGATTCATAGGGCAAAATGACGTCAAACCATTATTAGAAATTTAAGAAGCTAGTTTCCGCATTTCATAAATCTTAGGATGTTAAAATTTTGATTCGGTTGTGAAAATTACAGGTGAAGGGAACTAGTCAAATAAAATGGTTTTCGTTCTGTGACACTATGTTTCCTGAAGCATTCTGTTATATATCTTGAATATATTAGATCAATTGAGAATAAACATAAGAAATTATCGTAAGATCGGCAGTACCCCAAAGTAGCCATGTTGCAGTAACGAGGACAATCGTTTCCGACTTCAAAATGTCGCGGCCACTTAACATGTAAGCGACTTTTTAGTCGACATTTCGAGCTCTACATTTAATTATTATACAATGCACTGAAACACTTGACTGAGCATTCATCGCAGGTAGCTGTTAGGATAGCTGTTAAAGTGATAAGGTACCCTGCGAGTTATTGACGTAAAAATATAAAAATAACTGTCTGTTAAATATGAGTTACCTAGAATCATATGATACAGCAACCATTAACTGCTATTGTAAAAAAATACTTAGTACCTAGAACTGTCGTAATGGGAACGTCAACTTCTGCCAATGAAATTCTTATTCAATGAAGAACGGCTCCATTCCATTCGTAAAGTAATACATTCAAAAATAGCATATCAGTCATCCCTTTCACAATACATACCTGGTTTGTGAGAAATAATATCCACAGCCTGTCTGTAATTTAAATGTCTACAAGCGAAAAATAGTTTATCAAGAAACTTATAAGAAACAGGAATGCCTTGCAGCGACACACGGTCGGCGATCAAATATCCATTCGAACTGTCTGCTTTCAGATGTCATGGATTAGGTGAGAAATATCTTCCCTGATGTTTATAAGCCTGGAAATGACTTTATTCTTTTACTATTTTCACGTGTACAGCAAACTTCGCCGATGAAAACGTCGCCAGCCGTGTACCGATACGGAATTATAGTCGTCGATTGTCAACAACTATAAAAACAAGTCGTGAGGATTAGCCTAGCTTCCGATGTAGCTGAGTAGAATCCATTCTTCTTTTAGTTTAATAGCGAGGTTAGGACCTCGTCATCCGGACTGGTAACGGTCAGATGTAGTTCAGAACAACACTTTTCCGTCAGCCCGGCCGTCTTACGGTGAGGCCATGTCTGTGGACCGTACTGATCTGTTGGTGTGAGTTTTACGATGTACCCGCGGTGACGTTTGTATAAATGGACCTCAAAGGTCGTTACGTTACCTTTCATTTGGCATCCTTACGGGCATTCTTACACTATTGTTTCAGATGCATCGTAATCGGCTGTTATTGGCTAACGAGACCGGCGATACCGATGCTGCAACGAAGCATCCCGGAGGATCGAGAGCTTCCGAAATATTGAACCGAAAGAAACAGAACGTCGCGATCATTCTCCAGCATTCCAGGAACGTGTCCAGGAAGAAATAAAAGAAGATCGCGGAGACACCGCAGATATGTATCAGTTTCGATCGTGAATGTACACATGACCATTGTACCATTTTTATATCTTTACATTTTTACATTTTTATTAAATTATTTCGTCATTAAAGTTATACTTCGAATACGCCCATCCCAATCCTACAAATACTTTGGCGGACAAAATGATAAGGAACCTCAATATTTCTGAGCATGAACACCTATTTGTTCATATACATGGAAAATGAATACACGTCACAATATGGTAGTATTTTTGACGTAATACATGATGAAATGAAATAAATCGTTCGATTCATTTGTTATTTATGCAAAAAAGTGAAATTTTGTGTGGACGAAATGATAAGGCACTTTAAATATGAAACAAAAATGCTTTGACGTTGTCCCCGTTTTGACCGGTGGTTAAGCTGGAAAATGAGGCCAACTCCGGTATTTTACAGGCTCCTAGGCAGACCACCCGACATAATGCATGATATTCGGGAATTCGATTCATGACGCAGGAAAATTCGGTCGGGTAGAGTGCCAGGCGAGACCACCTGAGACGCATTCGATCAGCCTATCTTTCGGACATCCGATCCCTTTTACCTGCGCTATCATGTACGCCGTTATAATTGTACATGCATTCGATCACGTACGCCACAATGACAAAAGGTATAAAAGAGTAATAAAACAGTCGTTCATTGGTAATCAAGCATAATACATTTCTTACCTTACTTATTAGCTCTGTATTATTACGCCACGGCTAATATACGTAAATTACTGAATAAAACCGCGCAAGTGACATGCAAATACGAGGCATAATTCGCTGATCACAGCACAATACACGTGTGCCAATAATTAGGCCAGTATCCTCCCCCTCCCCTATATGTACTTCGTTTATGCTAAAGTAGCGACTACCATGTGGGACCAATTGTTTTTTTCCGCCTTGTGCCATCCACGTAGACCGAGAATTTTTCTCATCAAGTATACTTAAAACCATTTATTTGTTGATCGCGTGTGCGATTCTGTAATAAAGACTCGACGTGTTTACATGTATTTAATCGTTTATTTAGGTTCAACCATTCCGACTAACAGCCTCCCATTCTGGGATAGTTCCAGCCCCGAACAGAAATGAATAACACATGGAACGGATGAAGCAGGGTTATGTTAGAGGAGGAAACACAAATTTTTTGAAAAGATGATTATTTATTGTATAACAAGGATGACGAAGAATTATGACAGAGGAAGAAAATTGTAACTTTGTTTTTAAAAATTCATTATTTAATTATTTATTTTTATTGGGATTATGGCTTGGATTATTTATCAAATAAATTGTACAACGTACAAAGTAAACTGTACAAATTTTACTAAAACTTTTATTATAATTTTTATTTTAAAGAAGATATATGTACGTTATGCACGAACAACTGAGCGACCACCGGCGATAATGGGTGTGTATCGCGGTGTGTATTTATAAGTTACAGTTTATATTACCGCCTGTGCGCGCTTAAGACACCAGCGCAATGAAATCTGATAATTTCGAACTTCAGTCCCAAGTAAACTATAAATTAATTTTTGTCCGAGCCTACAGTTACTTTTTCCACAATGTTAGATTACAACTATTACTACTACTACTACTATTGGTAGTCCTTTTAATAAATATATGTACTATTAACTCTGAATACACTTGGTAATGATATAATGAGTAAAAGAAAAGTGATAATAATAGAGTACACCTATATCGGCCATGAATTGAATTGAAATCGAATCGATTATGAATTGGGTACGAGGTGTGAAATCCAATCGAATAAAAAAATGGATCGTATGCTACGAATTAGTTCACGGTCAATTAGTATAACAACAATCCACCACCGTCCCTGATAGATCCGCATTTTTTAATAACTGCTACGCAATACATAGTTCTTTTCTAGCACATGTTTATATATTTTGCGTGTTTGTATTTTTTCAGAAGTAAACAAGCTGTAGGAACAAAAATGATGCGCAACGCAGGAGTCGACGAAATGAAGATTATGCAAGAAATGCCCGAAAAATCTCAAACCCATATTCATTGTCAGAAAGCATTTCATCATCGAGGCAGGGATGCAGAAGAAATCACGTGCACGATCCATCATCGCCGAAGGATTCAACATTGTGGACTTACGGTCCGTGGTCGAACAAGCTTAGTGATAGGATATTACTCAAGAACGTTTGCGTGTACCACCGGTTTAAGGAGCTCAGGATTAAAAGCAACAATGTGCGACCCGACATTTCACCGGGACGCTCGAGTGACTCAAATGAGTCGCGAGCTAAGATATCTTGACACAGTATTGGTACCTAATACTTTAGAAGAGACATTGTCAATTAAACAATATCAAGACCATACGATTCGTGGATTAAGAAATAGATTGGAAACAAGCGAGGAAAACCATTATGAACTAAGGGACGGTTAGTTTATACGAAAATGGAAAAATTAATAATGATAAATTGTTATTTTACGTACCCGCGTGTTTAGAAAATAATATTATTAGGCTACGTCATGACAATTTCGATAAGAAGATTGTTTAATACATTACGATGTTTATTCGAGCCGAGCCTTTGTGAAATAAACAATTTAAAACTTCGACTCAGAATAATAAATTTGCCGATTCATTTCCTACAGTATCATGATACAAATGTAGAGCGACCAGATCTGGGATCCTGACGATATAGATGAGATCCTGACTACAGGAATCCTTCCCAACTCCCTAATAGTCCAAGAAACCGAGCCAACAACAAAACTATATCAGTCACCTCCTACGAAAATGCCAAACGAGAATACGCCCCAACCAAGGACCAAGCCATAATACTGCATGCTGTAGATGGTATTACCGTCAGGGACTATGCATTAGCCATAGGAAAGATAATAGGCCCCAGATCTATCAAATACATATCGAGAATTTCAAACGGTAGGGTATGCACATACCTAGATAACAAAGAAACTGTCAGCAACATAACAGCAAAATTCAAATCAATTACCATCAGCAACACAAATATTGAAATCTGTCCTATGATATCGCCGACCCAACGTATCGAGCTGTCAAATGTAGCATCGATCATCCCAAATTCAGTAATTGAAAATGCATTTAGAACCAATAACATCAAACACTGCTCTAGAATAACCGACCTGAGAGCAGAGACATCTGACCCTGAATTTGTGCAACTTCAGACGTCAAGTATACGTCGATATCGACGTCCTGAACAAATTTCCAAGCACATTCTTAATTAATTTTGACGATACCCTACACAGAATTTTTGCCTCTACTGACAAACAGATTTGCTTAGTATACAAAAGAATATGCGCAATAAGTAAACAAAATTTATGTTTCTACTTACTATAAGAAGTGCTTTATTATATGAGAAAGCTATTGATTCAATAATACTATCATAAATAATAAAAGAGAGTAATAATTTTTCTAATAATATCGTGTCCGAATATTAATGCGAGTCACTGTACTTGAAAGCAGTAATCACAGACCCAGATTTTGCACACATATTAAGTTTCAGAAGAAGACAAGTCTACGAACTTGTTTATAACAAGTCTCTGAATATTCACCACTTCAGAGAAACAGATCTGCTTCAATTGTAATCAATCAAGCTATAAGCAATGTCCTAACAATACAAACACGAACGGAAACGGTTCCCAAACCGATCTGAATATAATGCCCCCCCCCCCTCCCCCGCGCATTAACGTATCAATCATCAATGATATATTCATATCGGTCAACGTATTGTCGAATATCAAGAAGGCAGGACAAATACAATGGAAATAGAGACAGAAGAATTCAACACAAACAAAGAGGAGAATAAGAGACCGCTATCTATAACATCAGAAGGAAGTCATATCAACCCAATAAAATTAGCGACTTAAATTTCAAGATCCCTGCTCCAATAACATTAAAAAAGTAATAATCAAACTGTTGCGACGGCAACACCGAAGGTCGAACGTCCCTGGTCATCCCTTGAGCAATTAAGCAATATACCTGCGACAGTAAAAAATGCATCCGAACGAAAATACCCTTCGACCCGACGAACGGACAACACGACACATAAATTCCATATTTCACAAAACGGAAAAATTACAACCCGAACTTTCGAACAGTTTCCCACTCCTCATTTCAAGTTCCTTCCGACACACCCATCTCCAATCAAAAACGCTTCATTTCCTCCACCAAAACCCACCATCCACCAATCAACAAAAAACCGAGGTGACAAGCGGAAGGGCACCTAGATCGTTAGTCAGAACTGTTAGAACTCTAAGAACGCAGATAGAACGCAAATAACGCATCGCTAAGACCATAGCTGTACTGTAATATTAAAGTGTACATAAAAACAACCAGCGACTTCGTTCAACTTAATTCCATTTGGAAACATCGCGCATATACACAAACGAATAGAACCACCCTTTTGCAACACGTGCAACCAAACTATGTCGACCAACCACATCCTTTTCGAATGCAGAAAATACGAAATATCAAGACAGAAATACATGATACTACCCGTCGTAAAATTCCTAAAGGAAACTAACATCTACCAGGAAATAAAAACAAGAAATAGGACAATAAACCGTCGCTAATGACATGAAGGTCGATGCGACGTTAAACCTGAAAAAAAAGATTCTTGGTCTTTTTCACAACAGTTTTCTTGTACAAATTCGTTGTATATTACCATCGCTTATCAAAAATGAATATCACGAGCCAGGCTCGCGAACAGATAGTAAATGAATGTTAGTTCCTATCAGTATGCCACGAGAGTTAGTCGCGATTCTTATAATTGTTGTTACAAAGCAGTTTAGTTATTAACATTTAAGAAATCCCTACAAAATGCAAAATACAAAAGTGTTAGATAAAAGCAATGATAACGAATCCAGTGATAGTAACGTGTTGGCGCCAATCACAAAGCGTGTAAAGCGTATGATTATAGTTGGGAGTAGTGAAGGGAAAGGTACGACAATCATGGATTTGGCAGAAAGTAAAAAACACACCAGTAGTTTGGAATTATTCTGAACATCATGGAATAAAAGCGTCTATTTTAAATAATTTAAGCGAGAATCCAACAATGTTAGACCTATTTTTTATTACATTTGATAACAAGTTTTGGGAAATGCTGGCCATGAAAACAAATCGCTTCGCACATCAGACAATTCACGACGAGCGAAAAGACGGCATGTGGACGACACTTGGTATCCTGTTATCTTAGATGAAATAAAGGCCCATTATGCACTGTGTATTTTGATGGGTCAAGTGAAAAAAATCAAATATTCAACTGTATTGGACTAGAAGAGCTGTAGTAGAAACGCTAATATTTAGACAAACGATGCCTTTTAAGAGATTTCGGCAAATTTCGAGATTTATACATTTCTCTGATAATGAAATTGCTGATAGTAATGACCGACTTCGAAAGATAAAAGCTGTCATCAACCTTTGGAATGAAAAATTTAAAGAAATTTGCACACCCAATGAATATGTCAGTATAGACGAATCCTTAATGAAATGAATGAATGTTAATGAATGTTTAGCGTACAAACTATTCAATCCGACAAGCGCGACGTGTATATGATATCAATGAAACACGAAACTGCAGAGATGGTCGAGCAATCAAACAAAGAATTACAGAATCTAATGAAGCCTAAATGTATCATGAAAAAAGTCATCGATGGATACCGAAAACTTTTCTTTTACATGTCAGATATGGCTCTGTTTAATACCTACATTATGCATAAACCTATTCACAGTTGAAAAAGGGAGACTTATGTTGATTGCGGTATAAATATAGCAGAAGCAATTTTACAAATTGTCGAATTACCGGATTACAAAATGCGTGGAAAATCTAGATCAGTTGAAACACCTCTTCGACACCAAGCTCAATATTGGGCTCATTTCACAAAAAATATCGATCCGACGCCTCGGAATAAGCATCCGACAAGGACGTGTAAAGTTTGTTATAAACATAAAATACGAAGCGAAACGAAGTGAGAATACGCGAAAGGTAAAGTAGCTTCTGCCGGAATGTTTTAAGAAATATCACACCGTGGAGGATTTTTAGAGTTGTACGTATTTTCTTATTAGACATTCATTCAAGGTAAACATTTTTATGATTGATTTCTTTTTGTTTATAATATGCTATTCATTTTTAGGCGTAGTATTATCACATTCCTCAGGACGAAATTACATTTGAAGACGCTTGAATTTCCATTGAAGTATTGTTTATTTATGCAATATAATTTTGAAACTGCTATCTATTACAAAATATAATGAAATTATGATATCTATAAAAGTAAAAGGATTAGAGTTTACTTCTAGTATCTACATCAATACTACTACTAGTATTTACATTTCGGCTCGTATTCTGGTCTGGTCTGTTTAGCGCGCTTTAACGGCTACCGCTTGGGTAGTCGAGCTTTGTCGAGCTAAATGGCACGGGAATGGATTAATGTTTGCAAGTCCGGAAATGATTTTATTCCTTTACTACTTTCACATACACGGCAGATTTCGCTGATGAAAACATCGCCAACCGCGTACCGCTACGGAGCTGCCCGGCCGCACGGTCAGCGCGGCCTCGTAAAATCCCAAAAATTAGCATTAGAAAAATATGGTAAGGCGATGGCCATTTCCCCTGCCAAACAGGGCAGAGGTACAAGAAAAAGTAACCACAAGGGTGGTTACAGGTGTGTGGTTACAGGTGTAAAAAATGATTTCTGGAGGTGAAAAAATAATGTGCGCAAAATTTCAAAGCGACTGAACAACGGTAACCCGTGTCTCATCGGGATCAAAGATTCCAAATTTCTATTATTTACGTTAATTTTAATATAAATGTGTACCACTGTTTTAGAGGCAGTACTAAATATTTTTTAATGAAACTATAATCTTACATGTATATAATATTATCGAGACTTATAATTTAAAAAATTATACGTTATAATAAAATCAATTGAAATATCTTATAAAATGTTACATACTGGTCATTATACGGCTTTTATTCAGATTGATTTGCTGGCATCTGGATGACGTCACCGATAATCTTCTAATACTTGTAAAATAAATTGTTTATTATATTCATTTTTCGTTAATAAGTTATTACATTCCGTGATAAACTTCAAGCCTCGTCTTACACTGTCATTAACTAATTTTAAATTCCTTACTATTTCTAAGGCCCTTTTATAGGTTTCATCGCTTTTCGGAATGGAAGGATCATTATATAAAAATGCTCATCCCATTCAATCAGACACGAGAAAGCTTGAACATGATTAACTAGACATTATAAGTACGATTACAGGAGAATGATGCACCCCGACACCTGTCACACAATTTTTATTAGGCTCTCAGGAGGAAGAAAGAAGAAACGTAAATGAAGAAACGTAAGAACTTCAAGAAGAACCGCAAGAAATGATCTTTCACAGTAACGAAATTGTGAACAGAAATTACGTATTCTAATCGAGAGAATAACATTTGAAACTGCAGCTACACCATCTTAAATAAAATATCTCGTGCAGGCATTAAAATCATATCTCTTCAGCAAGGAGCATCAAATAAGTAAATACATACGTATTCATAAAATAGTAAAAATTCGCAGCCAATTTGAATATGAATTATTTACAAATTAATTTTCTGTTACATTATGTGTTATTAAAGAATAGAGGGAAACCATCACCTTTAGCCACGATACTTGACAATTCCAAGGACGATATGCAACAAAACAATTTAACGTAGAATATAATTTTGCATTCATCTAATTATGCATGATATCAATGCAACTTTTCAAGTACAGTTTTTAAAAATAAGTATAACAATGTATTTTACTTAGATAACTAGAATGATAATAAAATAAAATGAATTACACGTTAAGTATTTGATAAATAAATGTGATCGAAATTATGTCGTCTTTGATTTTATTGTAAACAGAAATATTTGTCCAAACTATATCATGTTTGG